>NC_025704.1:3301033-3333148 GCF_000633955.1 Camelina sativa | reverse complement strand
TCTTCAGCAAACGAGTTCTTCTACTTGTGGATGAAAGGGTTAGAGAAATTCCCAAATGATAATTTCTACTGATATTTGATATTTTAAAAGTCTTATATATTAGATTACTAACACAATTTATCAATTTTTGAAGGGTGACACAATTGAGGTGGCCTTTGTTCCAACAACACTGAAAAAGCTCCAGAAGTATATTTATGAGGGTAAATGGTATGAGATTAGGACTTTCAAAATCATCGATCCAACCCTAAGGGAGAGGAATACTCATCATCCTTTCCAAATCAAGTTTACGGAAGAATCAACCATGAATCAATTGGAATCAGTAAATTCGAAAAACTATTTCCGATTCGAAGATTTGGGTGATATATATCGTTCAAGAATCCATCATCCCATTTCTTTTGGTACGTTTTAAATATACGGTTTAAAAAAAATTCAATTATACCCTGTGGATAAAGATTTTTACTATCTTTGAGTTGTTTAATCTTTAGACTTTTAATAATTTTGGAACTTTGTGGATTGGTCCCTCCCATATAAAGTACAAATATAGAACTTATACATAAGTAGTTTTATGTGGATGATAGATTCAGAAACAATTATTCTTAGATATTGCTATCTTTGTGTTGGTGAATCTTTATACTTTACATAATTTTAGAACTTTGAGAATTGGTTCTTCCCATATAAAAGTACAAACAGAACTTAGAAACTAAATAGTTTTATGTATATGATAGATTTGGAAACAATTTTTCATCTTTTTGAAATAAAAAAATGTCTTTTTATGGCAAAAAATAGATGTTTGCGGATGTGTAGTAGCTGTAACTGACAACAGAGAACATGCTGGCGAAGTTGTTTTCACGCTATTAAATGGCAGGTAAGACACATTTATTCCACATTTGATGTTGCTAAGATTTTTAAGTCTCACTCTTTAAAAAATGTTTGTATTAACTTCATCTGTAGGTATGAATCTATCAAGTGCCGTGCAGTAAACAACTATGCTACCCTTTTCATGTATTCATGGGAGTCGTCAGGATGCCATCTCACATATCGTAACGAACCAGTGTTTTGTGTTCTGCGTTTCTGGAGGGTTGGAGAGTATGAAGGTATGACTGTTAATAGGACTTACAAGTTTTAATAAATGTTAAAGACTATCTATTTTCTATACTCATTTACAAAACTTTTATAACACTTTAAACATCTCTAGGTGAACCGTGTATTGAAAACACATTGGCCTCCTCCAAGATCTTTTTAAAACCGGATTTTGAAGGTCTTGAGTATCACAAGACTATGTAAGTTTAAATGTTTATTAATACTATGTAGTATATCATGCTAGGGTTTAACTTATGAATTTGCTTTCTATATTTCTATAGCTTCAAAAAAAAAATATAAAAGTTTACATATTTATTAGAATAATATATATTTAATAAATGAGTCCATTTTTAAAAAAGTGAAATAAAATTCTTAAGGTACAACTTAACTGCTAATTTAGTATAATTCTAAAAATAGCAACCAATTAATCTATTAGTTTAATTATTGATAAAATTCCGACTTACCTATCTTCAAGAAACAAAAATTTAAAAGGTTTGAAACAATTGTTCTATATTGGTAAAAACATTATTTCTTAAAAAGTCTTATAAACCTATTATATGGAAGACAAAAATAATCAGACGACAGTATCCATCACCATAGAATATTCTTAACTAAGAATATATAGTCATGTACAGTATTGTAAATAGATGAGTTTCAAATGATACTATTTAAGAATATAATGTCTCTAGCTAAAACTCAAGTAAGACTTCTAATTAATTGTCATCTATTTTGTAATATGAATATTCCTCATATTTTTATTGCAGTAACAACTTTAATTCAAGCAAATTGTATAATTGAATATAGTGCATTATAAATATGAATTAATCAATTATGTATTATAGTTTCGATTAAAAAAATTATTATATTATCAAAATTAACCAATGCATGTATGGATGCAAGGACAAAAAAAAAAGTGTTATTCTCAAAGTCTTAGCATTGATTAACATCAAATATACCGACTATAAAAAATACTACTAATCTGTAATTATAATCATAATTATACCTATTAAAATTATAAATACTAAAAAAAAAAAAAAAAGACACTAAAACGATTAAGACGCAACGCTACGTTTAATCGTGACTGTTTATATTCTTACAAATCCGAAATCCCATTTTCGTCTTCGAAAACAGTGAAGCAAGAGTAAGAAACCCTAATTTGGTAAAATCATGAGAATCGATTACATTTCTGATCTTCATCGAGGACGAACGAACTGGTGTATTCACGCTAAAGTCTTGAATTCTTGGCATGTCACCGAGTTCTTCACAAAACGAGTTCTTCTTCTTGTGGATACGAAGGTTAGAGCAATTAATCGAAAATCGTTTTTACATAAATCTTTATTTTAATAGTGTTTATATGCTAGATTACTCACACGATTTTAAACAAACCTTGAAGGGTGACACGATTGAGGTCGCCTTTGTCCCAACTATACTTAAAAAGCTCCGGAAGTATATTTATGAGGGCGAATGGTATCAGATTCGAAATTTCCAAATCATCAATCCAACCCTCAGGGAGAGGAATACTCATCATCCTTTTCAGATCAAGTTTACGGATGATTCAACCATGTTCCCGCTCGAATCAATCAACTCCAAAAATTACTTCCGATTCGAAGATTTGGATGATATATATCGTGGAAGGATCAATCATCACATATCTTTCGGTACGTTTTTCGAAATTTAATTGTAATTTATTTATTTTAACATAGTATAACCAAATTGGAATGGATTGTTTTTTAGTTTTGTGTTGAGTTATCTAGAAACTCTAAAAGAATTTTGGAACTTTGTGTATTGGTACCTCAATAGAAAAGTACAAATTGAACTTTTACCAAAAGCTTTGGATACAAACATTCTAAAAATATTCTTGACTTTTTCCAAAAATAGATGTTTGCGGATGTATAGTAGCTGTTGATGACAGAAGAAATCATGGAAATGGTGTTTCTGAAGTTGTTTTAACACTATTAAATGGCAGGTAAGTCACATTTATTGCATCTTTACTCATATTAAGATTTATAAGTCTGACTTTATTTTGTAGAGTGTAACAAGTATATTCATTTGTAGGAATGAAACTGTAAAGTGTCGTGCAATGGATTACTATGCTAACCTTTTCATGTCTTCATGGGTGTCAACTGGATGCCATCTCACATATCAAACTGAACCGGTGTTTTGTGTACTGCGTTTCTGGAGGGTTGGAGAGTATGAAGGTATGTACTATTAATAGAACTTGCTAGATTGTAAAAATTCTTAAGAGTAGGTTGTATACTCATCTAAATAATCTTTTTAACACTTAAAACATTCCTAGGTGAGCCGTGTATTGTAAACACATTGGCCTCCTCCAAGATCTATTTAAAACCGGAGTTTGTAGGACTTGAGAATCACAAGGCTATGTAAGTTTTTAATGTTCAAAAATATCAAGTGGTGTATCATGTTAGGGTCTAACTTATGGATGTGTTTTCTATTTTTTTAGCTCGGAATTTGCTGGACGTTATTACATTAAGCACATAATGCAGCATGAAGGGTAAACTGGAGAAGTTTAAGCTGAAGGCATATTTGTTAACAATCTTTTGTATATGCTAACTTTATAATTATTTTGAAGGTTTGTATGATCAAGTACTATAAACCCTTTTAAGGGTTGCTTTCCAAATTTTCTTGATGGTTTAAACGAAATATTAAATTATTCTGACCCAACTTCTATCTAATTTAAATTAACCAAATAATATAGATGAGGCTCAATGGATTTTTCCCATTTTGCAAATGGGCTTAACATTTTTTAAAACAAAATATTATATATTGAAAGTCCATTTAGAAATGTCAGATTAAAAGTTTAAAATACAAAATTAATTACAATTTTGAACATATTTAAAAAGAACACAAAACTAATTTAAAAATACGTTTTTTTTTTTGACATTTTAATTTTATTTAACTCTTGCCCGCACAAGCGTGCGGGTAACTCTCCTAGTTAATTAATATTCTAAGATTTTTGGGTTTTAGTCTTTTATTATAAGATATTGCTTAATGAGATGCTTCATGTATACTCTTTTATTTATTCGGTTGCTTTTGATTAATAAAATTATGGGAGAAACTTTCCAAAGTTGGTGATTCCAATTTCCATGATTTTGAGATTCTGCAATCATTGGAACATGCTCAATACATTCTTTCTTTCTTTCTTTCTTTTTCCATCAGCAGAAAAACATATCATAATCATCCGTACGATCTGTCCGATCTAAAGCTATAAAAGTGTAATTAATTAGTTTCCTATAATCTAAGACTTGGTAGGCAAGAAAAATATTAATTTTATTTAATGGAGGGCATTATAACCAGCGATTCATTTCTTTTTATTAGCTAGGATTTTACAGTTTGAATATCTTCTTCTATCTCCACCAAGAATCATATCACTATGAGATCTCTGCTTCTCTCGAGGCTTTGTCTTAGGAGGCAACCACCTCAGCTCGTAAATGTAAGATTATCTTCTCTTCTCTTCTCTTCTCTTCGTTAGTTAATTTGTTCTCTATAGCTTTCTTCTTCTTCTTCTTCTTCTGTTCATGTCTGATGATATTACTCTGCACTCTTGCAGAGACACCACCTCCGTGGCGTTCGATTCTTGTCGGAAACCCCTCTCTGTCACATCGTCGGGGCCGAACATTGTGGATCTACTCCCAGAGATGGGGATGTCGGTAAACTCGTCATTGGCGATTACAGTCATGAATCTTCTTCTTATGGAATTAAGGTTTTGGAAAAGAAGGTGCCAATGGATTTGATGAAAGCAACGGGAACGATAGGAGCATCTCATGGGTGGGTGGCTACTTTGAGAGACGGCGTTGTGCGTCTCCAGGATGATCTCAACCCAATTGCTTCGGATTCAGACCCGAAGCGAATCTCACTACCTCCTCTCGTAACTCTGCCTCATTGCCAAACACAATTCGTAACCAACGTTGCGATGTCCTCCTCTTCTCCTGAGGACGATGACTGCATCGTGGCCGTCAAGTTCCTGGGACCTCAGCTCAGCTTATGTAGGCCTGCTCGAAAAGACAGCTGGGTCAACATCAGAATCGAAGAAACTGAATTCTTCTCTTCCCGAGTTATGTATTCAAGGAGAGACAAGATGTTCTCCATGGTGGGTTCTGGAGGCGCACACACGGGATCCTGGGATCTTGGAGAGCATATGCACAAACCTAAGATAGTGTCTTTGGAGAGCTTCTTTAGACCTCTTCCTATGTTCTTTCAGTTAGACTTGCAAATACTAGATATGTGTTGCACGACGGAACACTTGGTGGAGTCAGGACCCACCGGAGAAATGTTTATGGTAAAGTCATTCATAGAGAGAAACATGGAAATGGAGAGGAGAATGGAAACGAAGCATTCAATGGTGTTTAAGCTCAACGAAACGGGAAGAGCTACATACACCGACGACATTGGAGATCTCTGTATTTTCCTGTCCAAGTCTGAAGCATTTTGTCTCAAGGCTAGCTCGTCTGGCCACTGCAGAAATACGATCTATTACATAGGGAACAACGAACGCGGAACACATAACCTCAAAAATAATGACAAGGATCGTATATTTACTCCTTACCCCGCGCCTTACTACATTCCACCTCAATCCTCCTCCTATTAGTACGCTTTCTACTTGCGCTTCCTATGATGGAAAACAAACTTTCCTATGATGTTCTGTTTTGTATCGAGTCCCTATTTCTCTCCTTATTATAGCGCTTTGAGAATAAAATCTATCATTTCGTTTTGTGTTTGAGATTATGATATTAGCTTCCAGTTCCAGATATTCCATCAAGTAAGCATGGTGAGAAAGTTGTGATTTGCTCTGTTTTGTTTTGACATCTTACTGGCTATCTACAACATGCTCTGTTTTCACATACGACATAAACCAATCCATCCGTAAAACTTGTTCATGGTTAAAAAAAAAACATGTTAGTAGCTTTCTATGAAACAAATGTTGACAAGCCTTTGAACATATTGGCACATGCTCTTTTAACTTCTTGAAAACATCTGATGGGTTTCCCGCAAGTCCACCAAGTTTAACAACCACCACACCACTAGGGTTAGGCGGCTAGCTTATGAGTTTTATAAGTTACACACACTACACACAATATATTTTTAATTATAATTATTTAATAGAAAAATACATTTACTCATTACAACCATTAGTTCAATATTCTCAATTAGGATCACTTTGTCATAATAATTTTTTTAATTTTATTCTTTACCATAATTCTTCATAGAAATATCTTATATTTATAATACTTTAAACAATATGTTTTGTAAAGTTGCGTCTATTCTACATAATATTTTTTGTTATAAGTTTTCATTTTGATGGTTTTGTTTTTAATAACAGTTTATGTTTAATTTTTATGTATTCAAACTATTCTATTATCTTCAAATCATTTCATAATGTATAATTTATTTTAAAATTAATTTTTTTTTCCTAAAGTACTTCCCCAACGACATCGCGGGGGTCTGAGTCCTAGTAATAGTGAGTGCTAATAATAATAATAATAATAATAATAATAACAATAATAATAATATCTATGTAATTAATAATAATAATAATCTAGTATTTACTCCTCCCGAGTCATGTATTCAGGGAGAGACAAGATGTTCTCCATGCTGGGTTCTGGAGGCGCACACATGGGATCCTGGGATCTTAGACATCATATGCACAAACCTAAGATATTGTCTTTGAGCTTCTTTACAACTCTTCCTGAGTTCTTTCAGTCAGAGTTGCAAATACTAGATTCGTGTAGCACGACGGAACACTTGGTGGAGTCACGACCCACCGGAGAAATCTTTATGGTAAAGACGTTCATAGAGAGAAACATGGAAATGGAGAGGAGAATGGAAACGAGGCATACAATGGTGTTTAAGCTAGACGAAATGGGAAGTGCTACATACACGGAAGACATTGGAGATCTCTGTATTTTCCTCTCCAAGTCTGAAGCATTTTGTCTGAAGGCTAGCTTGTCTGGCCACTGCAAAAATACCATCTATTACATAGAGAACAACGAACGTGGAACATTTAACCTCAAGAATAAGGAGAAGGATCGTATATTTATAACTTACCCCGCACCTTACTACATTCCACCTCAATCCTCCTCCTATTAGTACGCTTTCTACTTGTGCTTCCTATGATGGAAAACAAACTTTCCTATGATGTTCTGTTTTGTATCGAGTCCCTATTTCTCTCCTTATTATAGCGCTTTGAGAATAAAATCTATCATTTCGTTTTGTGTGTGAGATTATGATATCAGCTTCCAGTTCCAAATAATCCATCAAGTAAGCATGGTGAGAAAGTTGTGATTTGCTCTGTTTTGTTTTGACATCTTACTGGCTATCTACAACATGCTCTGTTTATAAGTTACACACACTACACCAGCTAAAAATTCAAAAGGTTTCTCTTGGATTTCTATATATGAAACCAATTTACATAGAAAAGACAGAACTGAGTTCAAATACACATAAGAATCCCCATCATAAAGTGTTCATCTTAAACGCATAAAAAGTCTCTTGCTACACGAGTCAATTTGATAAACAAAAAAACCCAACCGGTTTATCAAAACACCAATGCTAATCAGATTTCTGCAAATTGGAGACAAAACCAGAAGCAGCGAAAGCAGCAGAGCCACCAAGAACAGAGACCAAAGCCACAAGAACCTGAACCACCACTTCCCAAGTGTAATCTTCAGGAACAACATAGGCACAAACTGGTCCAAGAAGGAGCAAACCAAGGCTCAAAGTGAATAGCGTCCCAGGCGTTTCAGGGTTAGTGGCGGCAGACAAAACGCCGAACTCCTCGGCTTTGGTAAGCAATCCAAGACGCTCGATGGTCGACAGAGAGAAACCTGACTTCTCTGCTAAAGACAATAGCCCTGCTTTCTCGGCTTTGGTCAGAAGCTTGAGCTGCTCAACTCTTGTCAGTAGTTTCACCTGTTGAGTCGTTGTACTCTTTTCACACCCAAAAAAAAACATAAACATAAAAAATTCAATTAGATTTTAAGAAGATATTACAAAAAAAAAAAAAAGAGGGATCGAATCAATTCTGAATTGTGTGTTACGTTTACCTTCTTTGAGGATATGGTTCTTGTTGTAGATGGTGAAGGCTTCTTGTTCGCCATTGAATGCACTGTTAAAGACGAACAGATTAATTTAGCTGCCATTTTCTAAAAACTCTCTCTTGTCGAAGCTATTTTCTTTCAATGGAGGAACCGAACCAACCAACACCAAGAAGAGAGCACCTTGTAGATCACACGACCTTTGAAGATTGTGTTGTACACGTGTCTTTTTCTGGTTGGTTAACTCTTCTCCGGTTGAAATCAATCCAAATCACTCCGTTTTTAACCGGTTAGTATTTTTTTTTTTATTAGTAAAAGGTTAGTTTCGTAATTTAACGAACCCTAAACCCTTAATAGAATTGGAAGTGACCGACTAAAAAAATTTCCCGATCCCGTTTATTAAAAGCCCTAGCTTTTGTCTCCGAGAGAACCCAGACGAGATCAAACAAGTTTCGATTTTTTTTTTTTTTTTGGGGTAGCAGCAACAATGGCGAACAATGTTGTATCATTCGACAAGCTTAAAGCTTTCTGGCACTCTGAGGTTCACGACGAACAAAAATGGGCTGTTAACATGGTAATCAACTTATCTTACCTTTTACCTTGTCTTCTTTTAGGTTTCGATTGAGCATCGCAGTCGATTTCCTTTGAATGTCGGTTTAGGGTTTCCGAATTGATTCAATTGAGAGTAAAAGTTTGATTCTTTTGTATGTTTCGAGATGCCAAATTAGTTGTTGTGAGCTAATCTTTATATCTCTGTGTCTTTTATAAGAAATCAGAATTTGGGTAAGAGATTTAGGGTTTATTAATCTCACAAGTTCATGTTTGGATCAGAATCCTCATAGGAATTTTTTTTTTTGTTTGGATGCAGAAACTTTTGAGAGCACTTGGTATGTTTGCAGGAGGAGTCTTCCTGATGCGTAACTATGGTGAACTCATGGGAGGAATTTGAGAAGAATGGAGAGGAGCTTCTCTCTCTCTCTCTCTCTTAGTTTATCACTTTGTCTCAGCTCTTTATATTTCTACTCTAGAATTGGTGTACTCTGAATTCATCTATGTGATAAGATTCAAGATTTGTGTCTTGTGTTTTCTCTGTCTCGGATTCTATAATATATGATGCTAAAAGAGTTTATTTTTCCATCTAATACAAACAACTTCGGAATTGCAATATTATCATTCAACCATAGAGGTTTTTACAAATTTGGCTTGTCATGATCTGACAAGCGATAGGATCCAAGCAGGCACATACGTAGTTAACAAAGGATCAGAAAGTGAGAACAGAGATGCTTTCTTTACATTACAAACTGCAACTTCATTGCATTGTTCTCAACTTACCTTAATGGTCTGCATCTTTTTATCACCGAATTATGTTTTCATATCTGTCTTATGTATGATCTCCACTTACTCTAAAACTCTAAGAATAAAGTATTCTTTCAAACAAGGATATATGCTGCAATCGAAAACAAGAGTTTACTTACCTTTTATTTGATATCTCAGTGGAATATTCCTACTTATGCTGATTGGGTTGTTGCGATTTTTTGGCAAAATCTTTTACACCTTGAGATAAGCTGGTCTATCTATATAATGTTTCGATGCATGCAGGTTTGGTAGTTGAAGGAATTTCCAGTTCTATTGAGTCATGGGCTTCAACTGTAAGTGTCAAATCTCCAACATGATAGAGTTCTTGGGATGTTTCTAGCTAAACTTGGATTGTTTATATGTCTAAAGATTTCTAATTTTGATTCTTCGTTTAAGCAATTTTGCAGATCTTCTACCGTTGCTTTTACTGTCATTGTTGGTTGCTGATTGTGCCTCGAGGACATTGTATCGTCTCCCAAGTGAAGCAAAACATGCAACCAAGAAACCGCTTCAGACTTCTCGTCCTTATAACCTTGCACACAGAGGATCAAACGGAGAGTTCCCTGAAGAAACTGCTCCTGCATATATGGTACTGGATCTCTATACAAAAGTTTCTACCTTTACACTACTTTTGTCCCGGTTTCAGAAGGTTGTTTTTTGATTGCAGAGGGTGCAGATTTCATAGAAACAGATATTTTATCAACAAAAGACGGTGTTCTGATATGTCATCACGATGTTAATCTCGATGATACAACCGATGTTGCAGACCATAAGGAGTTTGCTGACCGTAAGAGAACTTATGAAGTCCAAGGAATGAACATGACCGGCTTCTTCACTGGTAACATCTCTTTAGTAATAATACATTTTTTCAGGGTTATTTACTTATTTATTTCAAATTTTAACGATGAGACTGAAAATGCCCAATAACAGTTGATTTTACTCTCAAAGAACTGAAAACACTTGGTGCAAAGCAGAGGTATCCTTTCAGGGATCAACAGTACAATGGTAAAATCTTTTCTGGTGTTACACATTTTGAGATGTACTGTTGCACAATGAATTCTAAACGAGTTATTTGGTATCTCAGGTAAATTTCCGATTATTACCTTCGACGAGTATATTTCGATAGCACTGGATGCACCTAGAGTAGTTGGGATATATCCAGAGATCAAAAATCCGGTTTTCATGAATCAGCAAGTAAGCAAACCATAATCTTAGCCTTCAACTTTTAGTCACTAAATGGAGAAGTCGTTATATGGTTTTTGGAAACGTATGCAGGTGAAATGGGCGGATGGTAAAAAAATTGAGGATAAATTTGTGGAAACATTGAAGAAATATGGATACAAAGGCTCATATATGTCTGAAGATTGGTTAAAGCAGCCAATATTTATTCAGTCTTTTGCTGCAACTTCGCTTGTTTACATTTCAAGCATGATTGACTCACCAAAATTGTTCTTGATCGACGATGTCACCATTCTAACAGAAGACACCAATAAGGTCTTTTACATATTTACTTTCTTCCTCCTAATTTTGTTTTCAAATCAATCAGAATGGCTTTATAATAAGATAAATGAATGTGAATGCAGACATACGCGGAGATTACATCAGACGCATATTTAGATTACATTAAACCGTATGTAGTTGGGATTGGTCCATGGAAAGACACAATTGTGCCTGTGAACAACAACCGTCTCATGACGCCAACAGATTTAGTTGCAAGAGCACATTCGCGTAATCTTCAGGTATGTATGTGTGTAGAACTTAAAGTTCTGTCTCTGGCTATCATCTTGCATTAAACTTCACGTTGAATAATGTTTTTGCTAGGTACATCCATACACATACCGTAATGAGAACCAGTTTCTGCATTTAGATTTTAATCAAGACGCATATCAAGAGTATGATTATTGGCTCAATAAGATAGGTGTTGATGGTTTGTTCACTGATTTCACCGGAAGTCTACACAATTACCAGGAATTGAGGACTCCTTTGCCAAAGCAATAGTGACGACTCTCTCCCAGTTGGATTTGTTCTTTTATTTGCATTCTTAAGCTAGTTTATGTTCTGTTAGTAATATTTTGTAGAACCCTTGGAACTTTTCATGTTCTTCAATATTATAATAAATTGCTTCCACTTTTAATAAATAGGTCTCAGAATTGATTGTTTCAACACTTCCACTTTTAGAGATATAGTTATAGTTTGAAAATACAACATTATAATTTTTCTATATAAATGACCTTTAGGAGAAAGATATGTTATTATATTACTTTATATATATATATATATATGTAAATTTACATGATTATTAATTTATAATATTATTGGGACCATATTTTACATGGGGATTTTAAAAAAATTATTATCTTATTATCTTATCGAATTTTGTTACTTTTTACACTGGCCCGACTTGGGACCAGCAAAATTTATTAATTTATAGTGTTTATTAATTTATAGAGTATTAATTAATAGAGGTTTTACTGTATGTATATCAAATTTTTAATTAATAGAATTAATTAATGATTTAAGATATTTTGAAAATGAAACTAAACAATCTAAAAAAATGAAGGTAAAGTGCCACCATATTTACTCAAATGGTAATAATGTGCTTGCAGAAGCTAAAGACAAAGATGTAATTAAGCTCATAAAAAAAGAAATGACAATATTCAAAAAGTTTAAATAAATAAAGAAGTATTTTCTCTTTTTTTTTTAATGGAAAACCTTGTTAATGTTACAAAAGAAAAGGTTTCATTATAAATTGAAACAATAACAAAATAAAATAATCGACAATTTGACACAAACTTTAAAAATTTAAGTAACTATATATTTTAAAAATTTGGTAAATGATGATAAGTTTTATTTATTTTTTGGAATTTGAGAAATATAACTAATGGTTAACAAAATAAAATTTGACATATATTTTGTGTTTATAACAATAATATGAAATAATAATTCTAACGGTCACTTATGAAAACCGCGGGATAATCTAAAATTCAGTTTAGTTTTATCATTTAAAATAATATTAAAATCCGCGAAATTTAAATGTGGAAAAAGTAAATGCTAAAACCAAACACAAATTTTCAGGATTAAACATATAAAATATGATGAAATCAAAACAGTGAGTTTATTAATTAACAAGATATAAAGTAAGAATGAGGAATGTCAATGTGATCAAGTCACATGTCAGTAAAGTCCAATCTTACCTATCTTAATTGTAAGTAACTTGAGATCCAAGAAAAATAAAACCCAAAAAAACTTAGTTACAGATGCACTCACTTAAGCAACTACAGCAAACAAGCTCAGGAGAAAAATGTCTTAATCAATTCGATGAAATACACAAGGATGTGGGCTTTGAGGTCTTTGACGTTTAGTTTCTCCAATATCTCCTTATACAAAAAGAAACCAAAGAAATCACATTATAAACACACCAGCACAATATCATTATCTCTTTTTTTTTTTAACAGACATTGAATCAAATAAACAAATCATGGTTCTCACCTGCAAGCCGAAGCGTCCTACGTTTTTTTTTTGGAGAAGGTAAAGCCAAAACTTGTGGTCGATGTTTCTTGGTTGGAGATGTAACAGTGGTCACAAAAGAAGCTACCATAGAAAAAAAAATTAGGCACCTCGTGTAGATAAGTTGAAGGACTAAACATAAACTATAAATCACCTTTATCAGGACATGAATGTGACAGCAACATGAGTCCATGAAGAGGCTGATGAATTATAGAGTCCCCATCTGAAGTACTACGTTGAAGAACCGGTGTAGAAATTTCTTCCTTAACGTTACTAGATGAGTTGTCTTTAAGATCTGATATTTGTAAAAGGCGAGCTGGGGATCTGCACACTTCACATAGCCAAATGTGGGGGACAGATCGCAAACAGACTCTTGCGCAGTAGCTGCAGAGAGATACAGAACAGAAAGATCGAATGATAATCACAATAATCATGTAAAAGAGTGCTTAACAGGAATATACAAAGGAGTCATACATATGCTCTCTGACTTTTCTGCAACTGAAACAAGTCATAATGTAATCCTTAACGCCAACATCCCCACATACTTGACAAGGCTCCTCCTATATGTAACACACAAAAAAAAAAAACATCAAATAAAAATCAGAAGAAATTTTAATAAATCACAAATTTGATGTAAATCCTGACTTATAATGAAGTACGATGCATGATCATGCTTAACATTTTTTTCTGAATCTGTGGAATTTTCAAAAAGAACATCATAATAAAGACGATGGGTTCAATCTAACAGCATCCCTAGAATCTTGTAGTATTTGATGATGAGCCAATCAAACAGTTGTAAAATATTCTAAGCACTTCTTGAACAAGAAAAAAAAAAACAATTGTATTTTAGATGATAAATCAAGATTAATCCCAGTGTTGATCAACACAAAAAAAAATCAAGATTAATCAGATACTCTTTAAGGTTTTCACAACTCAAAATCATAGAGACTCGATCAAACTAAAGAAAGCCAATAAGCAGGCCACAAAACACACCCGATAATCAAAATATAAAAACATGAATCTTGAAATCGTTATTTAGTGAAAGGAGCGTGAGGATCTTACAATTAGATTCACCATAGTTTCTTCGTTTTCGTAAAGATCTTCCAATAGAGTTGTTTTTATAAATTTATTAGAGAAAAAAAGAAAAAGGGAAAAAGATTGATAGTCTTGAAGTAAAAGAAGAAGCGGTTTTATTAACAAAGTCATCATCAATTTAATGTTTATGTTCTGCTGAGGGAACACGCTAATTCAACCAGAGTGTTTTCATAACCAAACCAAAACCACATTTGAGATGCTTTTAATCACAGCGTTGAATTCGGATCACAAAAATGGAAATCTAATCAATGTGTTTTACTATTAGTTAAGTTCTAACTTCTCTGTCCCTATCCGAACGAAACCATAACTTTAAACCGTTTTAAAAAGATAAAGAATTCATACCAAACCATCTATAGTAGATTTGGTTTTACATTAAGAACCGTTTTCTTAAACCGGAAAATAAAAACCGAACCGAAATCCGGAATATAAAGACTCTCTCTAATACAACAAAACAATAACATAGATAACATTGGCTGCAAAGAAGAAAGGACAGCGATTCTTCTTCAGAGCATCATCAAGACAGACCACAAGCTGGTAAAGAGAAGGCTGTAGGAGTTACGGAGCGTGAAACCGGAGCTTTCGGTTGAGTAATCCGGGTTAAAACCGGTTTCTGTAGCATCAGTGACATTGCCTCCTAATAATCCGGTAGTTGGTGTGCCAGTGTATGGACTGTTTGAATTTCCACCGGGAAATGTGTTGATGCTGCTGCTGCTGCTGCTTCCTTTTGGACTGTTTTTGCCTGGCGTCACAGTGCTGCTGCTGCTGCTTCCACTCGAACCACTGTAAAATAAACAGTTATACTCTCATACTCATAATCAACCCTAATCCAATATTTTTTATCTTAATTAGGCCTTGATTGTTTTGTTTCCGTTTATAGTTAATACTTAATATTTATTTATTTTCCAAATAAAATCAAGTATAAGATTTTTTATTCATCATTAATGTGGTAACACAAAAAGGTGTCTGGATTCTTTTAGAAAAGTGTAGACCAAAGCAGATTAAAGCAACAAAATAAAACCATGTCAAATACACTAACGACTAATCATAGGTTCAAACTTTATAATCCCAAAGAAGGGGAAAGAAGGCAATTGAACTTTTGGATATGTGATCAGAAGTTTAGTAAAAAAAATAAAATAACAAAGTGCACTTTTGACCCAAATCAAGCTTTTTGTCCACTTTTTTTCTTTCCCACAAATAGGCATTAGAAGTTAGTTAATCCACAATTAAAGTATAGTAAATACAGTTAATCCACCATTAAATTAAAGTGTAGATTATTAAATACAGATGATAGTATCTTTTTGTTTGGCTCTCCTTCAATTTCTAGATAAAGCCATTAAGAGAGTAAATGTGTTGAAAGCAAAGAGCCGTACCTAGCACTTGAAGGGAATGCACATCCTGTATAGCCTGTGACAAAAAAGTTCACACATTAAAGAAAAGAATGCCAAAAAGATCTCAAAAGCTAGTCTCTACTTGAATCTCTAGTATACTCTAATCTTTAATACCATTTCTTGTAAGCCTAGTTACCAAAAGACCTTGGATCTGAGGAACTTACTGGGATCAGTGGTGGTAAGAGTAGCAGTACCGGTGAAGTTACAAGATTCAGAAGCTTGACCTTTCTTTTGAAAGAAGCTATTAACAGCATAGTTACAATGAGCTCTAACATTGTCAGGATTGAAGCAAGACCCTTTTGGGTGAGTTGGGTTACAGTCAGCTCCATTCCCACAGGCATAGTCTAACGTCCTTTGTAGCACTGAGTCACTAAGCCCTGTTTTGCACACACACCATGAGGCACCTATCAAAGTACCAAAAAAAAACAGAGGAGAGTAATGGTAAGGCGCAAGAACCTAAAGGCTTAGATTGAAACTGCGTTCCATAAAAATAAACACTTTAAGGGATAAGAGGGAAGAGTGAGTGTTCTTACTAGAATGACCAGCCATGAGGAGAGTGAGGAGATAGAGAACCAGAGCAGCCATGGATGGAGTCCAGATATACAAATGTCACTGTTAGGCTTGTTGAGAGGGAGAGAGAGAGAGATCTTGTGATAATTTTGGAGGAGAAGAAGAAAGAGATACGTTGCACAAAGAAACGAAGAGAAAAGAGAGAGAGAGAGAGAGAGTGCGATGCCAAGCAGTACTGGAGATTGAGAGTGACTACTTGTTCCGTGACTCTTGTTTCTTCTATAGCCCCTTCTTGAGTCAGCTTTTCCCATTATCGTAGCTCTCTGTGTGAACACACCCGAACTTGTAAGTACACCTTTTTGAAAATTTAAAATTAAAACAAACCTTTTGATGCTTATAAAGAGTTAGAAGTAATTAGGATTGAAGTACAACAAATTGATATAAAAAAAAGAGTAAGAAAGTAATTCAAGATGTAAACAGGTTATTCGGATGGTACAAAAAATTACTATTAGTAATTTTCTATTGTCTACAAAGATTTTACTATTTATAACTTATTGGAAAACGCCAAGTGATTGTATAATGTAACATGTGTTGCAGGAATGCAGAGTTGCAGGAATGCAGAGTTCCACCTATATATGAAATAATGGAAAAATTCTGATTTTGTTGGCCAAAAATATCTAGAATTTTAAATGCATGTGGTATTGTAAGGAAAATATTTTAATACAACTGTGGTACTGTAAAAAAAAAAAAGTGTTTTATTTTGCTCCAATGTGAAGAAAAAAACACACAATTACTGTTAAATTTAAAGTACATTATAGTAGTTACATTCGCAGTATTTGATTACTTGATTTGGCGTTACACTTTCATACATTAAGCTTACTCCGGATCAAATTACGCAATTTAAAACTTTTTAACTTCGCGCAAGCCCTATGTCTTGTGTGCGAGAAGCAAACTTAGATTTTTTTAACCCGACCCTAGTCCATAAACATTCGGAGCCAACCTTGGCTTAGGATGCACCACCAAAGGAACAGCTCTTTGCAGAGTAAGCCCATACTTCTCTTCCATATTCAGCTTCTCCGGCGTAACTCCTCCAGCCAACTCCCATTCAAATCCGTGAACCAATGTTGCCGTTAGCATCTGAATCGTGCGTAACCCTAAACTTAAACCAGCGCAGATTCTTCTCCCGGCTCCGAACGGTATAAGCTCGAAATCGCTTCCTTTCACATCAACACCAGCTTTTTCACCACCGGGTAAAAATCTCTCGGGTTTGAACGATAACGGGTCGGACCATTGATCAGGGTCACGGGCTATGGCCCATATGTTGGTTAACAGAGTCGATCCTTTCGGGATATGGTAACCGTTGATCTCACAGCTCTCTGCTGCGATGTGTGGTAACGAGAGTGGCGTTGGTGGATGAAGCCTAAAATTCTCTTTGATAACCGCCTGTTTAAAACCAGAACATTTTGCTTGTAAACCAAAAAATAATTCCAAATTCCCGGTTTAGAATGAACCGTTACCTGAAGGTAGGGAAGCTGAGAAATGTCTGACTCGCTAACGAGCCTGTCACGGCCCACTACGGAATCGAGTTCTTGTTGGGCTTTGGTCATTATATCCGGGTGACGGATAAGTTCAGCTATAGCCCAGTCAACCGTACTTGCTGACGTGTCAGTTCCAGCTGCAAACATGTTCTGTAATAATAGCAAAACAAAACCAAAATCAATATTTTTTTACTTATAAAAAGATCTTAAGAAATTAATAATTGTTATTAAGATACGATTACGAACCAATAGCAATGCTTTAATCTCAGTATCCGTTAAGCTTCCACCATCACCGTCAAAAGCAGTTCCTTTGAGAGAGATTAAAGTGCTAAGCATATCTGTATGCTTTTGATCTTGACCGTTCATCTCGTGCTCTTCTAGAATCGACGATAGAAAAGCGTCGAATCTCTTGTGTAATCGTTTCATTTTACCAGCTACGCCTTGTAAATCTAACCAGTCGAGTGACGGCACGAAATCTCCGATGTTCAACACTCCGGCTAGAGCCATCATCTCCGTCACCATTGATCGAAACTCTTCGGCTTTGTGATCGGCGTCGGCGCCGAATAGTCGCCGTCCGATCATCTCTCGACTAAGTGCGTTGACTACACACATGTTCACCAACTGGCCTAAATTCACGGCTTTCGTGCCTACTTGCGCTAGCTCCCGCGTCATTGTTGCAACCTCTTCCTGTAAAACTCAAATTTTACTCTGTTTTCCAACATAACCATTACGGAAGAATAATGAAAATAATCTAAAAGTCATATAACAATTAGAAGTTAGAACCTAATAATTTAACTAGGAATCAATTCAAAAAAATAAAAAATAACTAGGAAACTATAAACCAATGGATTCACTAATCTCTCCACCATTAGTAATTCTTCTCTCAGTTGATTAGTGCCATAGTTATAGTATATATATAGAAAATCAAAAACATAGAAATGACATGATCAAAAATTTACAGGTAAGCTATAGCGGTTAGAAAATGAGAATAACGTTTACAGTAGTTTTTACCTGTCGAACATGTTTGAAGTCTTCGAGAGCTTTAGCCGAAAAAAGATGAACAGAACTAATTTTTCTCAACATACGCCATCGTTGTCCGTAAGGCGCAAAGACAAGATCTTGGTAGTTGTAGGCCATGTGTTTGGCTCCTGAGTTAGGTGGCCTGCTAGCGAAGTTGGCGTCGTGGATTTTCAAGAACTGCTCGGCCACGGATTTAGAGGCGGCGACTACGACGTCTACGAAACCTAATCGGAGGTGGAGTATCGGACCGTAAGTGGTTACCATGGCGGCTAGAGTTTGATGGGGCTTGGGCCCCATGTGAGGGAGGTTGCCGATGATAGGCCATGGATTTGGGCCTGGTGGGAGGCGGGGGTTGCGGCGGCGAGAGAAAAGGAAGAGGAGGCAGAAGAGGACAGTGGCAAGGACTACCGTCAGGAAGAGAGTCGTCATAGTGTTTGGCTTTGAATGGTAAGTGAAAAATGAGGATTAACAAAGAAAGCTTTTTATAGAGAGGGGTGTTTTCTCTTGTAATCTTGTTTTTTTTCTCATAAGAATTAAATTTTATATATAAAAAGTTGGGTTACAATTTTATCTTTAAATCAAATCCATGCCTGTTTTTGAAAATAGTAAAATGATTTTTAAAGCAACAGATGTCTCTATGTTAAACATGTTTTCTTTAACAGATGTCTCTATTTTAACAAATGTCTCTATTTTAACAAGTGTCTCTATGTTAAAGATATTTTTTTAATTTAAATTGTTAAAATCATTCATTAATCATTTACTTTTTAAATGTATCTTTTCACTAATTTTATTATTTTAATGAACAAAAATTTACACGATTGATTCAAAATAAATTTTGAATTTTAAAGTTTATAAATAATAAATGAAAATACTATTTCACTACCAATAAAGAAAAAATTACATTTATAAATATATTCATATGATAAATTTGTTTTTAATATTTATTTATAATATAAAAATATACTATTTATTAATAAAATAATACCAAATCTGTTCTGCAAATAGTTTTTTATCAATCAAACATTATTTTGTACCGCTTATTTTGCATTAAGCGTACTTGTCTGCAAATACATTTGTCCCACACGTACCATAATTCAACCGTGCCGCACTATCAAATCATTTGTCCCGCACAACCAAATTCGCTGGTACTATTCAGATTTCTAATATGGAACATCTAATACGTTTTTAATTGGTGTTGATTAACTAAAATATTTCTTAAGTTTCTGTTTGATTTCAATTTTTTTAAAAAAAATAGTATACAGTCTTAATATCATTGTAACCCTGGTAAATAATTTTTCTATTCTTAACTGATTTGTTTTCATTTATGGGGATTAGATGAAAATAGATTTGTTTGATACAGCATAATATTAAATTATTGTCCTAAATACTTATTTTCTTTCCGTGTGTTGGTTTATAGGACAAGTGAACAATCCGGCATCCAAAGCTACAATTCATGAAATTGGCACCTTGACGTTTTTTGCATCTAGTCCGAGCTTACACGTGACATGACAAAATCCTATAGTTAATATTAAAAAAATACCATCTATGTATACGTTTTTAATTTTTTGACATGAATGTGTTGGCTTAATGGGTATGTATGTACTGTGAAGATCCCTAAAATGCGAAGCTCCTAACCACAATGTTATAACCAAATTAGAGATTTAAACACCTTAACAATTTAAACAAACAAAAAAGTGATATACATAATTATTATTCGAAACTCCGGACATTATTTTCATTCAATGGTGGTAGCTAGAATATTTGTGAATGGTAGGTAAGATATGTGGTTGAGAATGTTGGATGACATGAGATGTTATGGTCGATAGAAGACAATTTTTTTTGTAAGATACACTTCTTTCAGAATTCTCTCTTTATTATATGATATGTTTATTTGTTAGTGTCTTTAATTATGTGCTGTTGTTTTTTTCTCGAAGCGGGATCGAGGTTCTGATGATAACTAACTACGTACATCATATATATGTAGTGGCTAAATGTGCTAAATGTTAATTTATCTTTTATAGAGTAAATTACCAGGGCCACGTACGTTTTTTTTTTTAAAAAATTTGGTTGATACAAGGCCACGTTTGTGGATTATAGTCAGGATTTGATATCCTGATAACTAATGTACTCATTTATATTTTTAACGAAAAGTGTGACAAAATTACTCAAAGACTCTCTCGGTGAGTTTACAATTTGAGTATAATTAAGATGGTTAGGTGGCACGAGTGATGGACAGTTTGACACAAGTCACCACTAGAGAGGAACATATATTTATGGACGAAGAAATGTCACTATTGCTTTGAAGTTTAAAGAACTTTCAGAAACTATATGACATCAAAGTCATATTCTTGTATTACCTTTTATGCATTTGATTTGATTTTTTATTTATCAAAAAATAAATAAATGTCACTATTGTAAATAAAAAACTGTAACTATTATGATTAAACATTTTCTGTCCGATGAGGTGGGATCAAGTAAGTAACACGTCCGAGGAAAACAAGCTAAATGCCATATCTAATTTGTATGAGGGATCATAGGCATTGACAATACATTGTTTAGTTCGGTTTGGTACAAGGTTTTCGACTTTAAGGTTTTGTGCTAAAGGATTCAGTCAGAACCACCCGAATAAGTAAATATGGTATGTGTACATTTCAAATTAAGTATACCTAGATGGAGTATGTGTGTGTCAGTGTGTGTGTGTTTCTTCAGAAAAAGTCCTACATGAATGAACCTTACATATATACCGTTAAAAGATCATACTACCAATTTGTAAAGTTAAATCCATTTGTATACTTTAGTAAAGAAATATTCCTCAGTAAAGTAACCCCACAAGGTTATAACATCTATGGTTTTCCAGTAAACAAAACAACATAGCAGCAATACGTGGGAATTTTGTTTACACAACTAAGACCTCTCTCTCAAGTTACTGAGTACTTCATGCTTTAAACTTAACTACAAGCAGAAGAAGCTCCTCAGCCATCCTGTCTGTGATCAACTGATCATATCAACATTGAACATAAAAAGTTCTAGTTTGAGTGGTATTTGCTTGTTTCTTTAGCAACCATGACTTGTTCGAGAAGAAACATTATTTTTTTTTTCCCAAAGAAGAAGAGATGATGAGAGTTTTTCTCTTTCCCCCTTCGAATTCTATAAATGATTTGAAGCTTCCTTATTTTGAGATAAAAATTTAAACATTAGTAACTTCTCTATCACTCAGGAAAAGTCTCACTAATAAAACGTTATGGATATGTAACTAAACTAATAATGCATTAACGCTGACAGGGAAAAAAAAATAAAAATAAAAAGAAATGTTAATCCATAGTTATCTAAAAAAGGATAGACATAAAAAGAAAAGAAAGACACCTTTCTCTCTCGTCTCTCTCTGCGACACAGAAGGCGATCTACATAACCATTTTTTTTCATCGGCTTTTACGGGCCGCCGACATTTGCCGGTGGTTCTCTTAGTTTTTAATTTGTTTTTCTCCTGTTTTTAATATTTGCCATGGGAGACAGCCAATTATATCGGAATTCTTTCCGATCAATCTCCTTCTTCTGGATGTTGGCAACGCTTGTGTTTGTGTTCACACTCGATTCTCAGTTTCATGAAGAATCGCCGCCAAATCGGGAAGCAAGGGGTATTAACTGGTGTTATCTCAAGCAAATTGTTTATGTAATTTCGATTTGGAAGCACTTTCGTTTCCAATATATTCCTCCGTGTTGCAAGGCTCTTCATTCATGGTTCGTTAAAATGTATTCGTCTCCTGGATTAACACACGACGAGCTTGTTCTCTTCGTGAAAAATCTCTTGATTTTTTATGATGACCGATTTCCACAATCCCCATCTCTAGAAGGGATTGAGTATAAAGTCCACAGAGTGTTATGGCATATTGATTGGCGATTGTGGGATCCAGGCATAACTATTCTATGGAGACTCGAAGAAATAATACAAGAGAAGATTTTGAGGATCACCAGTGATATAAGACAACTATGGAATTTCTTCTATGAGAAGATAGCCAAGAACGACGATCTCATAATTTTGGGATTGATTCTAGAGAGGGAAAGAAACATGTTTAATAATCTGTTGGCGAGTAAGGCTTCGTTAAAAGCATCGTGGAAAGGCGCTTCTCTATCATTCTTTTTATTGATAGGTTATGAATTTGTGGATGTGTATTTTGATTTGCTTAGTGTTGGTGTAAATTCTAATGTATCAACTCTTGTCTAAGATTCTAATCAATGAATGAAAATAAAGTGTTAAGAAAAAGAAAAAAAATGATTGATGATTTAATTACGTAGAAATAAATACGATGTCGTGTTGACATGTAGTTGGGTTATAATGGTATATCTTCTGTCTGTAAAAGAGAGTTCCAATACACCCGAACCATCTGCTTTGGACCCGAGCCTCTCGAACCCGAACCCGAACCTCTGTTTTGCTCACTGAGCCCTTTCCATCACTTTATCTCTCTCTCTCTGGTTTCGTTAATTCTTGGATTCAGAAAACCCTAAGTTATTTTTAGAAATTGAGGTCGGAGAAGTCACCTTCCCGTTGCTGTTCTACGGCTTAACTTGACGCAAGTGTGTAAGTTGACCTCTCTCTTTTTTGTTTTTGTTGTTCCCATTGTTTGAAACCCTATTCTTTCTTATTTAATCTCCAATTGGTGGAGCGTGTCGGTAAGATTAAACTCTGGAAGGTTCTCGTTTGAGGTTGAATTCTCGGTTTTTGGCAATGTTTATGTTAACTAGAGCTTCGATTTGGGGTGAAAATTATGATTGCAGCAATTTTGATCTCGAGTTGCTTCGCGAGATTTCCAATCAATTTTGCTTAATTTTCCACCTGCCATAGAAGGTTTATAGCGGTGTAAATTGGGAAAATTTTCACTGAATTGACTGCAATTGAGCTCTTGAGTTTACTGGATTTGGTGCATATTGAGCGTGTTATAGTTTCTGAAGCTGACTGGAGCTTAGACTTTGGCTTAGTGTTCCTTGCCCATTTGTTTTAGCTTTCTTCTGAACCAATACTATCTACTGTTTTTTTTTTTTTTGTTTCACTTTGTGTCTTCAACTTTTAATGCTCAGTATCTTTTTTGTTTGTTTGTTTGTTTGTTTGTTTAACAGGAGAATCTTGAGTATTCGGAGCTTATTAGTTGGAGGTAGCTCATGAATTCTCGGGGAATAAAGGTGTTTAAACTGCTATATTTTGAACATATGAAGTTGAGATCAAAGTAGACACAAACTTTG
Organism: Camelina sativa; assembly: GCF_000633955.1. NCBI lineage: Eukaryota > Viridiplantae > Streptophyta > Magnoliopsida > Brassicales > Brassicaceae > Camelina > Camelina sativa. The sequence continues at coordinate 3,309,367 of NC_025704.1, read as the reverse complement.
AATTTTTTTTTTTTTTTGTTTCTTTTCGAGGTCCAGATCTTTAAAATAATATATCGGAGCTGAATCTATGCCTGGAAACGAATTTGGAGAGAGGATCCACAATTTCTTTGGACAGGAGGGCTTATCCCAAGACCAGCCTGAGGTTGCTGATGGAAGCTGGTCCGGATTTAGTAATGGTCTAGTCAGCAACCAGAGGCAGATAGATCCATCCCTTATTGCCAATCTCAAGAGTTATAGCACACAACAATCTGGTATGGATTTTGTCTCCTTATGACGGGGAATTCTACATGCTCTGCATATATACTTCATTCATACATAGCCTAGAGCTTAGTATGCTGGATAATGCTGTGGTTGTTTAGCTTATAAACGTAGTTTTTTTTGCATATTCCAGTTGATCCTGAGAGAGGGCAACCTTCAAATTCACAGCATGGTTTGTATTTCAATCAGCAGCTTATGAGGTCTGAATATTCCAGAAGTGGATTGCAAGAACACCAGCAACCCGCAAATGGTTACATGCATGGGAACCTTGTGTCGCAGGCATCGCCAAATGAGGCAAATTTTTCGGGAGTGGATGTAGAATCTAGTAGGGATAAGTTATCAGGGAGAGGATTCACTCCAGACATTCATAAGATTCCGATGAGGTTTGATATGGGAGAATCTCCGNGGCAACCTTCAAATTCACAGCATGGTTTGTATTTCAATCAGCAGCCTACGAGGTCTGAGTATTCCAGAAGTGTATTGCAAGAACACCAGCAACCCTCAAATGGTTACATGCATGGGAACCTTGTGTTGCAGGCATCGCCAAATGAGGCAAATTTTTCGGGAGTGGATGTAGAATCTAGTAGGGATAAGTTATCAGGGAGAGTATTCACTCCAGACATTCATAAAATTCCTATGAGGTTTGATATGGGAGAATCTCCGGTTAACTATGATTTTCTTGGTGGTCAAGAACAATCAAACACTCAGCTCCCTGCCATGCTCCAGCCTTTTCCAAGGCAGCAGATGACGTTCAATGATATGCAACTACTAAAGCAGCAAGTTATGTTTAAGCAAATGCATGAATATCAAATGCAACAACAACTTCAAAAGCAACAGCTAGAGGCCAGGCAGCTCAATTCTTTGAATTCAAATGCAGGCAATGGAAGTCGCTCAAGTGATAACCAGTCCCATCCTTTTATTGGTGGTGTCCCTCTTCAGGATGCGTCTAATAATTGGTTGCAGCCAGATCTTATGACAGGAAATACAAACTGGATGCATCGCGGTATCTCGCCAGTTGTTCAAGGTTCATCCAATGGGCTCATGATTACCCCTGAGCACGGGCAGGCAAACTTAATGGTACAACAGTTTGAACCTTCCTTGTACGGTATGCCCGTTGGTGGGACAAATGCACCTCAAAATGCCTTTTCTTCAGTTCAGATGAACGGGTTAGCTGCACAGCATGGTTCTGCAAACATGAGTTCCTCTCTCACTAATCAGCCAATGTCATTTCTGAATCAAGGTGACGTACAGGCCAATCATATGGTCCCTGGAACCATATACCAGGAGAATCTGTTCTCCCATTTATCAGTTCCAGGTTCAAATAATAGGCCTAATTTTGAAAGTTTCCAGAACATGTCAGGGCAGGATAAATTTGGTCAGATGGAGGGTTCTGGTCTATCAGAAAATTCATTTGTGAAAATATCTGAAAATACCAATACATTGCAGAAGTCGTCGACATTAGATCCAACAGAGGAAAAGATTTTGTTTGGTTCGGATGACAATTTGTGGGAGGCATTTGGAAACAGCACCGATACGAGCTTGACAGGAAATCTTATCTCCAGTAGTTCTGACATTTTTGATCCATGCTCCTCTTTGCAAAGTGGGAGTTGGAGTGCTCTTATGCAATCTGCTGTAGCAGAAACATCCAGCAATGATGCAGGCGTACATGAATGGGGTAGTAAACAGCAATCTGTATGGGCTAACAGCAATACTACCCCACATGCAGATTCTCATATTGGTAATCGGGCCCAAGATTCTGGTGTCAAGGCTTCAAATGCACTCAGTGACAAAGTCCACAGTAATTCAACTGGATCAACCGTTCAACATTTGGAAGACAAGGGAAATATAGTTTCAGATGATGGCCTGTTGGAGAAGCCAATGACTCAACATAGTCAAATGGTTGGAAATATGTTTCATTCTTTGAGTTCAGGCATTAATGTGCAGAATAATTTGTGTTCTACTGGAAAGAATGAGCACATTGATGATAGACCTGGTAACTGGAACGTTGCTTCTAATCCAAGCTCAGCTGCTCTGATGGAACAGAAAAATCATTTTACACAAATGCAAAGGGGAAACTATGGTGCAGGAAATGATTCTAGCGCTTTGAGGGATGTCCAGGGATATATCCAACAGCATCCCTGTAATAACTCTGTAGAACAAGCTATTCATCAACTGAAATCTGGAGACAGCAGTCAGATTCTTGAGTCATATGCGAGTAATAATGTTGGTAAAGTCATGGCTGAATCAAATGAAATGGCGAACTCTGGAAAGGAAAACTCAAGCGACAGTTTTCGGTCGAAGTTCTCACCAGAGTCTCTTACTCAAGCAAATGCCCATAATTTGCATGTGTTGCCTGGCGGGAAAGAAACACAATCACCTTCAAGATCTGTTGGTTTAGTTATGGATGGATTGAGTCACAAGGAATCAGCGAACTATATGCTTCATTTTGGCCAAACTGTCTCTCAGAGTTTCTCCAACAAGAATCCTGCAGCCTCGGCTGGAGCAGATCATCAACAAATAAGTCCTCAAATAGCTCCATCCAGGTATAGTCAGTATGAGGCTTTCAAGAATGGACAGGTGCAACATTTGAATGATACAGGGAGATTCACTCTCTTGAAGAATTCGGTTGATGGTTTACATTCTGCTCAACCGTTCAAGCAACTAGATACTACGGATCCTAGTTACGTTGTTCATACGCAGCAAATGTCCTCCACACCAGGAGCGGAGACTCTCTTATCTACCTCATTGCCTAATGGTGCTTCCGACCAACTTCTGAAGGATGATAAACCAAGGAAGCGCAAAACGGCCACATCAGAACTTCTATCTTGGAATAAAGAAATTTTGCAAGGTCCCCAGAGGCTTAAGACTCTCGGGTGTGTGGCTTATGAGCATTAGTATTTATTAAAAATTTCATATCCATTACCGTATCTAACTTTCTATATTCTTTTACAGTGAGGCCGAGGTTGATTGGGCAAGAGCAACTAATCGATTTACTGAAAAAGTGAGTTTCCTCATTACATGTTTTTCTAGCGGTCTCTTTGTACAATGTTGTTGAATACGTTGATGGCTTCTCGCAGGTGGAATTTGTGACTTTACTTGAGGATGGCCCACCAATTAGATCAAAGAGAAGGCTTATATACACAACACAGCTCATGCAGCAACTGTTTCGTCCCCTTCCTGATAGGGTGATATCTTTAGTTGCTAGCTCAAATTATGAATTGGTTGCATATACTGCTGCTAGAGTTGCACTAGGAGATGCATGCAGTTCAACTTCTACCGACAGGAGTGGGGGCTTTTCGCCCCCGAACAATTCAAACCCGTAAGGCTATTTTCTGTTTATCCCTGAAATATTGGAAAATGTCTAGACTTCGAGGTTCTTTTAATTGCCTTGAACCGATTCACTCTTGTGTAGGTTGTCTGAGAGAACAAAAACTGAAAAAATCAGTGACCAGTACATCTCCAAAGCAGCTGAAGATTTCATTAGTAGAACACGGAAACTCGAGACTGACTTTGCAGGGTAAAAACCGTAGCTATCTCTTGTAATTAATTCCAGTTTTAAATGGGTACTCAGCTTGGTCTCATGAGCATCTGGTTCTTTCTGCAGACTAGAAAATGGAACTACATTAACAGACTTGAGGATCGAAGTACAGGATCTAGAACGGTTTGCAGTGATCAATCGCTTTGCAAGTTTCCACCAATCATCCCCATCTATGGACCGGACCGTGAGTCCAGTTAGGTTAAACCCACAAAGATATGTTACCATAGCTCCAATGCCTCAGCACATTCCAGACAGGGTACAATGTCTCTCTTTCTAACTATTAATAGATCCATATAATTCACTTTTTGGCCAGTCCTCCCCAAAATGTTTCATTTTATGGGTGGGGACAAGGTAGTTGGTCGGGCTCCTGAGAACAGTGAAGGCCTTCATCATCGGGAGGCCGGAGATTTCGTAGTAGACATGTAGCATTACTGTATGCATCATCTTGAATATTGTAACTTGTAAGTCATCAATTTGTATACTTAGTAAAGAAAGATTGCCCATAACATAAACCCTACGAGGTAACACCGCCAGTGCAATAATTTTGTTTTCACAGAGCTAAGATTCTAAAGATTTCTCTCTTCTCTCAAGTCAGTGCTGTTTATTGTTTATATAATCAGTCATTAAAACTTAACCAGAAGCTAAACTTAGTAACAGCTTTCGAGCTTCTGCTCCACTTTTGGAGTGTTAATGTTTACCTCTGGATGTGATTATCGAGAAGGAAGTTAATATGACAAGGCTCTTGTTTTGGATGAATTTCATACTATAAGAGATTGAGACAAGAAGCTAATGAAACCAAACACTGAGACGTTTGCTTTGTGTGCGAAGTGGTTGTATTGATGGAAGTCCGCGTTGCAATAATAACTAATGTCTGTTGTATGAATTTCAACATCGATAGGTTGAACAAATTCCAGCTTTTATCTTTCGTCTGATCTATCAATTATGATCCAAGAAACAGGGCCCAAAATCAGGGAGATCAAAAGAAAAAAGTTGGATTTCACATTTCTTTGCAAGTGGATCTAGAATCTTTAAACCCCACAAATGAAGATCAGGGTTCTAGTTTGCTACTTAAACGAGTAGAGAGTGTCGAAAACAAAAATAAAACAACACTAGCTCCATTGCTCAAACTCTGGTGCGGAAACAAGAAGAACCAAACAAGGTCGATAAAAGACGTCATGAAAAAGCAGAGTACTTCTTTACCCTCTTAGGCTTCATGATTATTTCTTTGTGGCGGGTCTATTAGGCCCTAAGTAGTTAGTGACCAATCCCATTATAGCAAACCTGTTTATATACATGAAATAACTGAGTTCAGTATATCAACAATTACGAGTATAAACAACGAGAGATTTACTCATGAATTCATTCTTCGAATTTTAACAGAAAGTGGTGTTTGCAATGATTCACTTAATATTCCAATGCATTATTAGGCTTCTCTAACTTAATGAAAAGAAAGAGTGAGGAGATGGAACATACATCATAGCCATGGAGATCTGCTTCAAATCATTCTCCAAGTTCCTCATGTTGGCCAGAGATTGAGCACAGAATATAATTGCAAGCCACGAGCAGATCTTGTACTGCAGACACATATGAATCAAAAATGAGGATAGAGGACCAACAATTCCCAATTCTTCTCACATTCATCTATTAGATAGAGACTCAAAAGAACCAAATGTTCAACGTAAAGAGAGAAATCCACATTTGATCTCTATTCCACTTTCACTGTGACTGTCTCTCCCACTAGTCTATAATATGAACAATCACAGTTTTGAATCTGCACAATTGGGAAACTAAGCTAAATCGATTCAATCGAATTCAAGATATTACTAGCGCGATCCAAATGTTCAAAATCGGGAAAAACTGAATCGAACGAGCTACAGATTTGCTGTTGATGAATCTGAGAACTAACCAATCTAATCCGAACGTTCTAACTCACTAAAATCTGCCTAAGCATGATGAACAACCGGAGTAAACGATTCTACGATCAGAAGAAGAGTTGATGAAAGGTTACCCTAAACATAACGCCGGAGACGCCGAGGATAACGGCAATGAATCCAGAGTAGTCAACGGGAAGATCCTCCGGCGCAACAGGCCGTGGAGTGTAAGGTTTCGCCGCCAAAGGCTGCCGTGGATCGTTCGCCGACGAAGCGTTCCCGTGACTGTGAGACATCTTCTCTCTCTCTCTCTCTCTCTAAAGCTCCGATGGTAAATCTGATCTACTGTAATTTTTCTCTCAGAGATTCTAAACAATTAAATACAGAGACAAATTTAATTACGATTAAGAGTTAAACAAATCACAGTTTAATAAAATTAGAAATTACAATTGTAACCTTTTGTGTATTTCTTCATAAGCCCTAAAGAAACTTACAGCCGGCGTCTTTACGCCGTTCATCTTCCGGCGACGTTATAGTGTTTTGGAGTTACACAATGAGTATATATCAGTTTCCTCCGCCTGCTTCTCCATCTCCGGCGTCTTCTTCGCGATCGCTGGCTTCTTCATCTCCGGCGAGTTTATCATCATCGATGAGGCTATGGAGACCAGCTGCTCAACGTAATCTTAGGAACCAGTGGTCAAAACTTTCGAATTTTCGCCAACTGTGGATCGCCGCTTGTTCTGCCGGAAGATCTCACGCTACTTCCCTCGTCAATTCTTATTTGTCCCAAAAGTATGGATTTTTTTTCCTAATTTTTTTTATATTTGCAAATTACTCAGTTAAAGCCATCGTGATGTGAATAGAAAGATTGATGATTCCTACTTGCTACATTGTGTATCCATGGTACTACTAATAGGTATATGCCAATGATGGAGCTTGGTGTGTTGAGTGACATGTTTGATATTAAGAAGAAAGCTTTGAGGAAGCTGTTTATGCAACAGGTGAATAATAATTTTCAATTCAGAATTATTTGTTAACCAATCTCTTATCTCTCTCTCTGTGTTTTTAATTCATGAAGCTGTTCTTTCTCTGTTCAGAGTTCCTATCGAATCAAGCTTTTATCGTCCTACAAGGAAATGGTGAGTGTGGCAACATGATTCTACATTTATAGACAAATGGTGAATTTTGGAATCTATAAACAAAATCTGTAGATTTAATATCAGGTAGCTGTTGTTGTTGAGATGGTGGATGCAAGCAGATCTCTGAGATGTTATACAAAGCTGAGTAACGGGTCACTTATACAGTTCTCTGCCTCTAAAGAAGACTCGAATGATGCTGGAGATTGTGGTGGTGTCCCTGTGTATAATTTTTGGAATGTCTCTGCATTTGGTACGATCCATAACACGAAAGTTGAATACTTGTTTATTTTTTCTCCTTTTATGTTGTCGTCTCTAACGTTTGGTACTTGTAATGTTGATATGATTGCAGAGAAGATGGCTGAGGAGCTTGTGGAGATGTTCAAACGTGAAGTAATGCTGAAGGTATATACTTTCTTCCTAAATCTTTCTGTATATATCTTAAGCTCTAGATTAGCTTCTGATGTTTTGTTCTGCATATTAACAGAGATTGCTTATAATGGAACTGATCTCTTTAAGCTCTGAAGTTCCTCAACCTGGCAACAACTGTTGGTCAGATGAGCTTTACCATGGGGAAATTGGTCATCTCACCAAATGTTCTTTATATTCCATGGAAGTATCTGAGCCAGTTCTTCCCAGAGTGAAAGAAAATAATATCGGTATTCCCTCTGTATCAGATACCAACCAGCCAACCGCAGAAATTTTGCAGGTGCGTGAGTTTTGATTCGACACAAGAAAATGCTTCTGCTAACATTCTTTCCTAAAACTTTTACTATTCTTCTCGCTCTACAGATTTACTTGACAACTTGGCTTGCAGATGTAAACATTGAGACTCATAGGTAAAAATATTAACATCTTCACCATTGTCATTCCGTAGTTCTACTCTTTTTGGCACAGAGTAAATTCTGATGAACCATTGTTGCGTATTTGTTACAGGGTGGATGAGATATTTGCTTTGGTAGGGGAAGAAATTAGAGTTGCCTTCTAAACCTCAAAATCTGTTCCTAAGTTCAGCTTCTGGTTAAGTTTCACTCGACTTTAAAGCATGACTGATTCGACAACTATAGTACTCAGTGACGTGAAAGAGAGGTCTTAGAATCTTAGCTGTGTATCAACTGTATTGCCACTTATTGCTATGTTATGTTTACTGGAAACCATAGGTGTAAAATACCTAGTGGGGTACTTTACTGAGCAATAAATATTTTTTTACTTCAGTATACAAATGGATTTAACTTACAATATTTGTGATTATGCATACAGTAACGCTACACATTTAGTAGAAAATCTCCGGTTTTTTAAACAATGGAGGCCTTAACTGTTCTCAGGATTCCGACCAACTAACTCGTACCCACCCCGAAAAAAAATAGAAAGATTTTGGGACGAGAGATATATGAAAGCAATGAATAGGGAAGATTGGCCAAAAAGTGAACTATATGGATTCATCAGTCGTTAGAGCGAGAGACACTGTACCCTGTCTGGAATATTCTGAGGCATAGGAGCTATGGTAACATATCTTTGAGGGTTTAACCTA
>NC_025704.1:3292380-3296662 GCF_000633955.1 Camelina sativa | reverse complement strand
GTACCACTGGAGCTACATGCATCTCCCAGTGCAGCTCTTGCAGCATTATATGCAACAAACTCATAATTCGAGTTAGCAACCAAAGATATCACCCTAGCCGGAGGCGGGCAAAATAGTTGTTGCATGAGTTGTGTTGAATGTATAAGCCTTCTCTTTGATCTGATTAGTGGGCCATCCTCAAGTAAAGTCTCAAATTCCACCTGTAAGAACATAAGCCACTATTCAACAACTTGTACAAAGAGCAGCGATAAAACATGTAACGAGGAAACTCACTTTTTCAGCCAATCGATAAGTTGTTCTGGCCCAGTTAATCTCGTTCTCACTGTAAATAATATATATATATAGAGTTAAATACGGTAATGGGGTAATAGATATGAAAAAAAATTAAAAAAAAATTCAGTGCTCATAAGCCACTCACCTGAGCGTCTTAAGCCTCTGGGAATCCTGCATAACTTCTTTATTCCAGGATAATAATTCTGATGTTGCGGTTTTACGCTTTTTTGGTTTATCAAGAAACTTGTCAGTAGGACCATGAAGCAATGATTCAGATGAGGGAGTCTCAACTCCTGGTGCAGAGCCTGACATTTGGTGCATATTAAATTGCTTTGATAATTGAATAGAATGTGTACCATCAACCGAACTCCCAACATTAGACGGTTGTTCTCCTATCTTCAAGGGAGTTGCTCTCCCTGTATCATTCACGGGTTGCACCAGTCCATTCTTGAAAGTCCCATATTGATTATACCAGGATGGAGCCATCTGAGGACTGATTTGTTGATGATCTGCTCCAACCGAGGCTGGATAATTCTTAGTGGTAAAACTCTGAGAAACAGTTTGGCCAAAATGAGGTATCTGGTTCGTTTTGTGATTATATCCATCTCTAACTAAACCATCAGATCTTGAAGGTGACTGTTGTTCCCCAAAAGCTACCTTTTGCGTATCACTAGCACTATTGCCAACTCTCTCCACAGTCATCTTGAGTGAATCGCCCTCCCCACTTCCAGCCATTTGTTCATCGTGAGGTAAGCTTTCCTTTGGAAGGTTGTTTGAAGGAAGAGAGCGGTCAACGGATTGATGATTGCTCTGCACCATACTAGAGAACATCGGACCAACATCAGATGTTTGTTTTGCACCTGTATCTTTACTCTGTAACTCATGCATATTCATCATGTCCCTCCCACTTAATGAAACGTTTCCTCCAGTTTGGGAGGACAATTGATCTGCGTTCTCCTGCCTTGAGAAGCTAACTGCTATGTTGTTGCTAGGCAATGGATGCGGCCGTAAAACATCTGACTGAGACTTAAATGGCTGGTTCCAAAACCGATGTTGCGGAGCTGAAATACCGGCTGGTGAGTCAGACATAATACCAGAAGATGAACTTTGCTGAGGCGAACTGGATGCAACCAGAGGCTGAGAAGCAGACAGCATAGGAAATCCTTCGGCTAAATCTCCTTTTGTGTTGTGGTTAGTAAGATTTATCAGGGAAGGTGTTTGTGCACGTTGATCAAAGTCACTACGTTCATCTCTTTCTTTCACTTGAGGGGTAGACAACTCAGACGATGAATTGAGTGGATAATTAGCAGCTGACTGTCGAGTAGGAACAGGCATCTGTTGATTTTGGTGATATCCTCTGGAATAAGGGAAACCAGAGGTCATGTTGGATCCTCCTAGGATTCCAGGAAAAGGTCTTTGATGAGTGAATTGCTGAGGAAAAGATTGATTAGACGCCCACGGAGCAAACCTTGATTGACTTGTTCCTCCTTTTTCAGGTGCCAGCTGTAGATTAAACCCCTGAGAAGCAGATGGCTGATTATGCTGGAAATGACCACCATAGTCAGCAGAAGGTGTCGCTTCTGAAACACCAGGAACATTTGTTTCTGATGAATTCTCTGGTGATTGGTCCACCTTGTGAAGAAGCTCAAGCATAGTCTGCCTGCACAGAAAAAAAAAATTAAGAATGGCGATTGCAAAGCACAAATTGCACCCAATCAGGGAATAAGAGCTACTTGATGACCACAGTCAGAGATCACATCTCGATGACAAGTGACGAGAATATGAGAGTTTAAGGTGACATAGTTAGGTAACTCTGTCAGTTACTTGACAAACTATAAAAAAAGGTCATACTAGCTGTATAACTTCAAAAACGCGTTTAAAGAGAGAATACCTTAAGCAAACATAATTTTTAGAAAACAAACTTTTATAACTTAAAGAACGAGTACCTTGACGAAGTACTCTTCACTTGATTATACCTATCAACACTTCTGTCAGCTGAAGCAGATGTACTAGGCGAATTATCTGATCCCATGCCATTAAAAGTCTCATTTGTACAATTCAACTCGTTTTGCGAAACATGTCCCTACCATAAAGAAGCCAAAAGAATGTTCAGAAGGATTCAGATTTCTACAACATCGCATAGTTAAAACCAACTGATAAAAATTTACCCTGTCAGTCCGCATGTTCATAGCCGGCTGACCAAGAGGCTTTGACTGTCCAAAATACCCTTGGTTTCCTAAAGAAACCTGCTCCAATGTGGGTGACAAATGAGAAATTTCATCATCACGAGACTCATTAGTGACATCAATATTACCCATGGGATGATACTGAAATTTGCGACTTATTGACGGCCTACTACCAACATGACCAGATTGTGTGTCTCTTCCACCAGGCACCATAGAAAAATCACGGGCATTTACCATTTCATTGGATCCAGTATTATTACTCGCATATGACTCAAGAATCTGACTGCCGTCTCTAGATTTCAGTTGAGAGATATTTCCCTGAACATCCCTCAAAGCACTAGAATTGTTTCCTGTACCAGCAATGCCAAGTCCATAGTTTTCCCTTTGCATTTGTGGATTATGTGTGGAGTGATTCTTATGTTCAACATGAGCAGCTACATTTTGATTAGACGCAGCCTTCCAGATACCAAATCTATCTTCCATGCCCTCGTTCTTTTGAATAGAATGCGAATTATTCTGTTCATCAATACCAGAACTTGAAGTATGAAATATATTTCCAGCCATTTGACTAAGTTGACCCATTGGCTTCTCTAGTAGGCCATGATCTGAAACTTTATTTCCCTTCGCAGGCAAATGTTGAACAGCTGCCCGAGTGGAATCACGGCCGTTTGAAGCCTTTACACCCAAATCCTGGGCTCCACTACCAGTATGAGAATTCGTATGTGGGCCAGTATTGCGGTTAGTCCATCCATGTACCCCTGCGTCATCGCTGGATGTTTCTGCAACAGCAGATTGCATAAGAGCACTCCAACTCCCACTCTGCAAAGAGGGGCATGCATCAAAAAGGTCAGAACTACTGGACATAAGATTTCCTGTCAAGCTCATATCAGTGCTGTTTCCAAATGCCTCCCACAAATTATCATCCGAACCAAACAAAATCTTTTCTTCCGTTGGATCTAATGTTGACGACTTCTGCAATGCATTTATATTTTCAGGCACTTTCATAAATGATTTTTCTAATTGACCAGAACCCTCCATCTGACCAAATTTCTCCTGCACTGAAATATTCCTCTCGCGGGAATCATCTTGCTGGAAATTTTCAAAATTGGACCTGATATTTGTATCTGGAACTGATGTATGGGAGAATAACACTTTCTCCTGGTATGTCGATCTAGGAAGCATATGACTGTCCTGTCCATCACCTTGATTCAGAAATGAAGTTGGCTGATTTGTGAGAGAACTCCTGTTTGCAGAACCATGCTGCGCAGCTAACTTGTTCATCTGAACAGAAGAAAAGGCATTTTGAGGTGCATTTGTCCCACTAACGGGCATACCGTACAAGGAAGGTTCGAATTGTTGCGCCAGTAAGTTTGCCTGACCGTGCTCAGGGGTAATCATGAGCCCACTGGATGAACCTTGAACAGATGGTGAGATGCCGCGATGCATCCAGTTTGTATTTCCTGTCATAAGATCAGGCTGCCAACCATTACTTGATGCATCCTGAAGAGGAATGCCATTAATCAATGGATGAGACTGATTATCACTTGAGCGACTTCTGTTGACTGCATTTAAATTCAAAGAATTGGGCTGTCCGGCTTCTAGGTGCTGCTTTTGAAGATGTTGTTGTATTTGATAGTCATGCATTTGTCTAACCATAACTTGCTGCTTTAGTAGTTGCATATCATTGAATGTCATCTGCGGCCTTGGCATAGGCTGGAGCATGCCAGGGAGCTGTGTGTTTAATTGCTGTTGACCACCAAAGAAATCATAATTAACCGGAGATTCTCCCATCTCAAACCTCATAGGAGTTTTACGAAGTTCTG
>NC_025704.1:3263444-3287515 GCF_000633955.1 Camelina sativa | reverse complement strand
TCATAAATGATTTTTCTAATTGACCAGAACCCTCCATCTGACCAAATTTCTCCTGCACTGAAATATTCCTCTCGCGGGAATCATCTTGCTGGAAATTTTCAAAACTGGACCTAATATTTGTATCTGGAACTGATGTCTGGGAGAACAACACTTTCTCCTGGTATGTCGATCTAGGGAGCATATGACTGTCCTGTCCATCACCTTGATTCAGAAATGAAGTTGGCTGATTTGTGAGAGAACTCCTGTTTGCAGAACCATGCTGCGCAGCTAACTTGTTCATCTGAACAGAAGAAAAGGCATTTTGAGGTGCATTTGTCCCACTAACGGGCATACCGTACAAGGAGGGTTCGAATTGTTGCGCCAGTAAGTTTGCCTGACCGTGCTCAGGGGTAATCATGAGCCCACTGGATGAACCTTGAACAGATGGTGAGATGCCGCGATGCATCCAGTTTGTATTTCCTGTCATAAGATCAGGCTGCCAACCATTACTTGATGCATCCTGAAGAGGAATGCCATTAATCAATGGATGAGACTGATTATCACTTGAGCGACTTCTGTTGACTGCATTTAAATTCAAAGAATTGAGCTGTCCGGCCTCTAGCTGCTGCTTTTGAAGATGTTGTTGAATTTGATATTCATGCATTTGCCTAACCATAACTTGCTGCTTTAGTAGTTGCATATCATTGAATGTCATCTGCGGCCTTGGCATAGGCTGGAGCATGCCAGGGAGCTGTGTGTTTATTTGCTGTTGACCACCAAAGAAATCATAATTAACCGGAGATTCTCCCATCTCAAACCTCATAGGAGTTTTACGAAGTTCTGGAGTAAATCCCCTCGCTGGTAACCTATCCCTACTAGATTCTACATCCATTCCCAAAAAATTTGCCCCATTCGGCATTGTCTGCAACCCAAGGTTCCCATGCATGTAACCATTTGTGAGTTGTTGGTGGTCTTGCAAAAAACTTCTCGAGATCTCGGGCCTTATAGGCTGCTGATTAAAATTCAAACCATGCTGTGAATTTGATTGACTTCTCTGAGGATCAACTGGAGTAAGAAAGAAAGCGACGTTTAAAAGCTAACAACATATGTAGCTATGAATTGAGTATAAATTGTGGAATTCATTGCTTGTCACGAGGAGACAAAATCCATACCAGATTGGTGTGTGTTATAGCTCTTGAGATTGGCAATAAGGGATGGGTCTATCTGCCTCTGGTTGCTGACTAGACCATTACTAAAACCGGGCCAGTTTGCGTCAACCACCTGAGGCTGGCGCTGGTCTTGGGATAGGCCTTCCTGTCCAAAGAAATTGTGGATCTTGTCCCCAAATTCGTTTCCAGGCATAGATTCAGCTCCTAAAAATACTTTTTTATAAATCTGGACTTGGAAAAGAAAACAGAAATGAGTTCAATATTGTGCCTCCTTTGATCTAAAGTTCGAATATGTGAAAAAACAGAATTTTAACAAATTCAACACCTTTTTCCCCGAGAACTCATATGCTACCTCCAACTGACATGCTCTGACTCATAGATTTTCCTGTTAAACAAACAAAACAGACACTGCAAAAAAAATTAAAGTTGAAATCAAAATGTGAAACAATAACATTTTGTTCAGAAGAAAGCTAAGACAAATGTTATTTTCCGCAAATAGGAATCAAAACCATATCAAATGAAAACCATCGGGCAGATTAATAACGGGTTTCAACAAGCTGAAGAACCCACAGACCAGCAAAGCTCGAGAACCGATGCAACAACCCTCAAGAACTGTTTCTTTAGATATAAAAACCGTACACTGACGTCGAAGGTGCCAAAGCCTAAGCTCCAATCAGCTTCTAAAACTCAATACAGAGAAATCCAGTAAACTACTCAAAGAGCTCGATTGCAGCTCAAAATTTCCGATTTCACCGCTACAAAACCTCTATGGCAGCTGAGAAAACTAAGCTAATCTAGCAAATTTACAGAATTTAATGGAAATCTCACGAACCCACTCGAGATCAAAATTGTCGCAAACCAATCTCACACCCCGCCCCCAATAATTGGGGAAAAAAATCAAATTTTTAAAACAAAATTAGGGTTTCAACACTGAGAAAAGAGAGATGTGAACTTACACCACTTGTGTCAACAAATGGGAACCTTAAAAAAAAAAAAGGAAAGCTTCCTTTTTTTTTTCCTTCCTCAGAATCTGTAGGGATAAAGTTTAGGGTTTTCGAATTCAAGAATTAACGAAACCAGGAGAAGAGAGAGAGAAGAGGAGAGAGATAAAGTGATCGAAAGAGAGAGAGAGAGAGCAGTGCGAAACAAATTTCAACGGCGAGCGCAGGAGGAGGAGCAAAACCGAGGTTCGGGTCCGTAGGCTCGGGTCCAAAGCAGAGATGGCTCCGTTGATTTTTAAAACTCTCTTTCCAAAAGGGAGGTTTCTCTCATTCATAGACCAGACAGAGTTGTTGTTCTATAGTGTGGGCCAACCTAAAGCATCAACACGACACCGTATTTATGCGTTTCCACATGATTAAATTGCGCAATATACTATATAGTTTGTAACTTTGTTATACGGGTGAAAATGGCCAAAATCAATCCCAACCGTTTTTATACCTAAACTTTAACACCTTGCAAATAACAACCTAAACTATATTAAAATTCAAATTTGCTACCTAATGTATATAAAATGTTGTCAATTTCAACCTCTGTTCGAACAATGTTAAATCAAAATTTAATGATGTTGAGTCAGACGGTGCGTGACTTCAACGTAGCACTGGGACTTACCAAAACTACGTCGTTTTGGTCATTTTTGGGTAATTTATAGTAAGAAATTATCAAAAATGAAGTCTTACAGCACACCCAAAAACGGACTCCAATACTCCATTTTTTGTCAAACGCTTTATTTCTTGCCACAACATACCTAAAAATGACCAAAACAACTTAGTTTTGGTCACTCCCAGTGCCATGTGGATGCCACATATCATCTGACTCAACATCGTTAAACTCTGATTTAACATTGTTCGAACATAAGTTGAAATTGACAACATTTTATATAGTTTAGGTAGCAAATTTGAATTTTAATACAGTTCAGGTTATTATTTGCAGAGTGTTGAAGTTTAAGTATAAAAAACTATTTAGCAAATAGTTGGGGTTGATTTGGGCTGTTTTCCTTTGTTATACTATTAAGCTTTGGATTGCTGTTTCGGAAAGAAAAAAAAGTACTACGCGAAGGCTTAGTTTAATTGGGATTAACACTTTACACTTATCATATTATCATAAATCTTCATGGCTTCAAAGTTATATATATCAAAAACCAAGGAATAAGGAACAATTGGAGTGTGAAAGAAAATAGATAAGTTCTCTATTATCTACTTTTCAGGTTCTTATGATAATAGCAAGCTTTATAAAATTAGATAGAGAGCCAACATTATTAATTTATTCCAGTACAAAGGGACCTTGATGAAGTTTAAAGTGGCTGGAAGGATTGGAGCCGCCCTCTAATGGCTCGAGCTGCAAAACTTGTGACACACTCTCTCTGAGTTTCAAAAGTGTTTATTGTTGACATATTCCAAAGTTCTAAATTTAATATTTTATCGAATTATTGTTAAGAAAGTATTGAAAATTGCAAAAGTCACTGTTTGTAGAAAGGAAACGAGAGAGATAAAAGAAGATACAGACAGAAACAAAGAAACCTTTTTGGTCACTATTTGTGGACAGCCCCCACAATGTACATCTTCTCTATGTCACTTCTCTCGCTCCGTGCTCCCAGAAACAAAGATTTTTGTCAAAAAAAAAGTACTAATTATCTATTGCAAAATCTATCGTCACCCAAGCCTGCCAACAATGATGGTTTCGGCTCAATAAAAACTGGAATCTGTAAAGGAGGTGCCAGAATATGGCCCTAGAGTATATAATGTAGGTTTTTTATACAACATGTTTTAAAAGAACGACAAAACCGCTAGTACCTTTCTATGAAAGATTCTTTAGCTATTAATGTGAGTTCAACTTTTCTTGTATGTTCCAAAACGTCCAAAATATCCACCGTCCTTATCGTTCACGTCATTATTTTATCAGGTTAAAAAATTAACTGGTTAAAAAGGGAATCTTCGTTTGGCCAAAAAAAGAAATTGGAAGTCTTCATGTAACATATATATAGACTGAAGAACAACACCACAGAACACTGTGCGATCGATCTAGGCGCCAAATTCATCTCATTCACGAAAAACTCCGCAGAAATTTTGCAGGTGCGTGAGATTTTTATTGCACACAAGAAAATGCTTCTGCTAACATCATATCCTTAAACTTTGAATAACTCTTCTCGCTCAACAGATTTACTTGACAACTTGGTTTGCAGATGTTAACATTGAGACTCATAGGTAAAATATTAGCATCTTCACCATTACCATTCCGTAGTTCTACTCTTTTGGGCACAGAGTGATTTCTGATGAACTATTGTTGCGTATTTGTTACAGGGTGGATGAGATATTTGCTTTGGTAGGGGAAGAAATTAGAGTTGCCTTCTAAACCTCAAAATCTGTTCCTAAGTTCAGCTTCTGGTTAAGTTTCACTGACTTTAAAGCATGACTGATTCGATTGATGTGAGAGAGAGGTCTTAGAATCTTAGCTGTGTATCGTCAGTATTGCCACTTATTGCTATGTTATGTTTACTGGATGGAAACCATAGGTGTAATTTACCTAGTGGGTTACTTTACTGAGAAATAAATATTTCTTTACTTAAGTCTGTATACAAATGGATTTAACTTACAATATTTGTGATTATGCATACAGTAACACTACACATTTAGTCGAAAATCTCCGGTTTTTTAAACAATGGAGGCCTTAACTGTTCTCAGGATTCCGACCAACTAACTCGTACCCACCCCAAAAAAAAAATAGAAAGATTTTGGGACGAGAGATATATGAAAGCAATGAATAGGGAAGATTGGCCAAAAAGTGAACTATATGGATTCATCAGTCGTTAGAGCGAGAGACACTGTACCCTGTCTGGAATATTCTGAGGCATAGGAGCTATGGTAACATATCTTTGAGGGTTTAACCTAAGTGAATTCACGGTCCGGTCCATAGATGAGGCTGGTGGGTGGAACTTCGCAAAACGATTGATCACTGCAAACTTCTCTAGATCCTGGACTTCAACTCTCAAGTCTGGAATTGTAGTTCCATTTTCTAGCCTGCAAGTAGAATCAAATGTTTATGAGATCAAGCCACCCAAATTGAGTACTCAGTTCAAACTGGAATCAATTACAAGAGAGATCTATGGTTTTTACCCTGCAAACTCAGTCTCTAATTTCCGAGTTCTACTAATGAAATCTTCAGCTGCTTTGGAGATGGAATGGTCACTAAGTTTTGCAGTTTTCGTGCTCTCAGACAACCTATATAAGAGTGGATTAGGTTCATGTCAATACACACCCCGAGCTTTGGAAAATCTCCAGCATTTAAAGGATAAAAAGAAAATATCCTTACAGGTTTGAATCGTTCCGAGGTGAAAAGCACTCACTCCTGTTGGTACCACTGGAGCTACATGCATCTCCCAGTGCAGCTCTTGCAGCATTATATGCAACAAACTCATAATTCGAGTTAGCAACCAAAGATATCACCCTAGCCGGAGGCGGGCAAAATAGTTGTTGCATGAGTTGTGTTGAATGTATAAGCCTTCTCTTTGATCTGATTAGTGGGCCATCCTCAAGTAAAGTCTCAAATTCCACCTGTAAGAACATAAGCCACTATTCAACAACTTGTACAAAGAGCAGCGATAAAACATGTAACGAGGAAACTCACTTTTTCAGCCAATCGATAAGTTGTTCTGGCCCAGTTAATCTCGTTCTCACTGTAAATAATATATATATATATATATAGAGTTAAATGCGGTAATGGGGTAATAGATATAAAAAAATGAAAAAAAAGAAAGAAATAAATATCAGTGCTCATAAGCAACTCACCTGAGCGTCTTAAGCCTCTGGGGATCCTGCATGACTTCTTTATTCCAGGATAATAATTCTGATGTGGCGGTTTTACGCTTCTTTGGCTTATCAACGTTTAGAAACTTGTCAGTAGCACTATGAAGCAATGATTCAGATGAGGGAGTCTCCAATCCTGGTGCAGAGCCTGACATTTGCTGTGTATTAGATTGCTTTGATAATTGAATAGAATGTGTACCATCAACCGCACTCCCAACATTAGACGGTTGTTCTCCTATCTTCAAGGGAGTTGATCTCCCTATATCATTCACGGGTTGCACCAGTCCATTCTTGAAAGTACCATATTGACTATACCAGGATGGAGCCATCTGAGGACTGATTTGTTGATGATCTGCTCCAGCCGAGGCTGGATAATTCTTAGTGGAGAAACTCTGAGGAACAGTTTGGCCAAAATGAGGCATGTGGTTCGTTTTGTGATTATATCCATCTCTAACTAAACCATCAGACCTTGAAGGTGATTGTTGTTCCCCTTTGAAAGCTACCTTTTGAGGATCAATAGCACTATTGTCAACTCTCTCCACAGTCATCTTGGGTGAATCGCCCTCCCCACTTCCAGCCATTTGGTCATCGAGAGGTAAGCTTTCCTTTGGAAGGTTGTTTGAAGGAAGAGAGCGGTCAAAGGATTGATGATTGCTCTGCACCACACTGGAGAACATCGGACCAACATCAGATGTTTGTTTTGCACCTGTATCTTTACTCTGTAACTCATGCATATTCATCATGTCCCTCCCACTTAATGAAACGTTTACTCCAGTTTGAGAGGATAATTGATTTGCGTTCTCCTGCCTTGAGAAGCTAACTGCTAAGTTGTTGCTAGGCAATGGATGCGGCCGTAAAATATCTGACTGAGGTTTAAATGGCTGGTTCCAAAACCGATGTTGCGGAGCTGAAATACCGGCTGGTGAGTCAGACATAATACCAGAAGAGGAACTTTGCTTAGGCGAACTGGAAGCAACCACAGGCTGAGAAGCAGACAGCATAGGAAATCCTTCGGCTAAATCTCCTGTTGTGTTGTGGGTTGTACGATTGATCAGGGAAGGTGTTTGTGCTGAATGTCCACGTTGATCAAAGTCACTACGTTCATCTCTTTCTTTCACTTGAGGGGTAGAAAACTCAGACACTGAATTAACTGGATAATTAGCAGCTGATTGTCGAGTAGGAACAGGCATCTGTTGATTTTGCTGATATCCTCTGGAATAAGGGAAACCAGAGGTAATGTTGGATCCTCCTAGGATTCCAGGAAACGATCCTTGATGAGTGGATTGGTGAGGAAAAGATTGATTAGACGCCCACGGAGCAAACCTTGATTGACTTGTTCCTCCTTTTTCAGGGCCAGTATGAAATGAATTCAATGGCTGCAAAGAATTCCGAGAAAACTGCACGTTATCAGGTGTAGGAGCTAGTTGAGATGGAGGTGCCAGCTGTAGATTAAACCCCTGAGAAGCAGATGGCTGATTATGCTGGAACTGACTACCATAGTCTGCAGAGGGTGTCGCTTCTGAAACCCCAGGAACATTTGTTTCTGATGAATTCTCTGGTGACTGGTCCACCTTGTGAAGAAGCTCAAGCATAGTCTGCCTGCACAAAAAAAAAAAATAAGAAAGGCGATTGCAAAGCACAAATTGCACCCAATCAGGGAATAAGAGCTACTTGATGACAAGTGACGAGAATTTGAGAGTTTAAGGAGACATAGTTAGGTAACTCTGTTAGTTACTTGACAAACTATCTTCAAAAACGCGTTTAAAAAGAGAACATAATTTTTAGAAAACAAACATATTTAACCTTAAGAACGAGTACCTTGACGAAGTACTCTTCACTTGATTATGCCTATCAACACTTCTGTCAGCTGAAGCAGATGTACTAGGCGAATTATCTGATCCCATGCCATTAAAAGTCTCGTTTGTACAATTCAACTCGTTTTGCGAAACATGGCCCTACCATAAAGAAGCCAAAGGAATATTAAGAATGATTCAGATTTCTAAAACATCACTTAGTTAAAACCAACTGATAAAAGTTTACCCTGTCAACTCGCATGTTCATAGCCGGCTGACCAAGAGACTTTGACTGCCCAAAATACCCTTGGTTTCCTAAAGAAACCTGCTCCAATGTGGGAGACAAATGAGAAATTTTATCATCACGAGACTCATTAGTGACATCAATATTACCCATGGGATGATACTGAAATTTGCGACTTATTGACGGCCTACTACTATCATGACCAGATTGTGTGACTCTTCCACCAGGCACCAAAGAAAAATCACGGGTATTTACCATTTCATTGGATCCAGTATTATTACTCGCATATGACTCAAGAATCTGACTGCCGTCTCTAGATTTCAGTTGAGAGATATTTCCCTGAACATCCCTCAAAGCACTAGAATTGTTTCCTGTACCAGCAATGCCAAGTCCATAGTTTTCCCTTTGCACTTGTGGATTAAGTGTGGAGTGATTCTTATGTTCAACATGAGCAGCTACATTTTGATTAGACGCAGCCTTCCAGATACCAAATCTATCTTCCATGCCCTCGTTCTTTTGAATAGAATGCGAATTATTCTGTTCATCAATACCAGAACTTGAAGAATGAAATATATTTCTAGCCATTTGACTAAGTTGACCCGTTGGCTTCTCCAATAGGCCATGATCTGAAACTTTATTTCCCTTCCCAGGCAAAGGTTGAACAGCTGCCCGAGTGGAATCACTGTGGAGTCTCTCACTTCGTGCGTTTGAAGCCTTTACACCCAAATCCTGGGCTCTACTACCAGTATGAGAATTCGTATGTGGGCCAGTATTGCTGTTAGTCCATCCATGTACTCCTGCGTCATCGCTGGATGTTTCTGCAACAGCAGATTGCATAAGAGCACTCCAACTCCCACTCTGCAAAGAGGGGCATGCATCAAAAAGGTCAGAACTACTGGACATAAGATTTCCTGTCAAGCTCATATCAGTGCTGTTTCCAAATGCCTCCCACAAATTGTCATCCGAACCAAACAAAATCTTTTCTTCCGTTGGATCTAATGTTGACGACTTCTGCAATGCATTTCTATTTTCAGGCACTTTCATAAATGATTTTTCTAATTGACCAGAACCCTCCATCTGACCAAATTTCTCCTGCACTGAAATATTCCTCTCGCGGGAATCATCTTGCTGGAAATTTTCAAAACTGGACCTAATATTTGTTTCTGGAACTGATGTCTGGGAGAATAACACTTTCTCCTGGTATGTCGATCTAGGGAGCATATGACTGTCCTGTCCATCACCTTGATTCAGAAATGAAGTTGGCTGATTTGTGAGAGAACTCCTGTTTGCAGAACCATGCTGCGCAGCTAACTTGTTCATCTGAACAGGAGAAAAGGCATTTTGAGGTGCATTTGTCCCACTAACGGGCATACCGTACAAGGAGGGTTCGAATTGTTGCGCCAGTAAGTTTGTCTGACCGTGCTCAGGGGTAATCATGAGCCCACTGGATGAACCTTGAACAGATGGTGAGATGCCGCGATGCATCCAGTTTGTATTTCCTGTCATAAGATCAGGCTGCCAACCATTACTTGATGCATCCTGAAGAGGAATGCCATTAATCAATGGATGAGACTGATTATCACTTGAGCGACTTCTGTTGACTGCATTTAAATTCAAAGAATTGAGCTGTCCGGCTTCTAGCTGCTGCTTTTGAAGATGTTGTTGAATTTGATAGTCATGCATTTGCCTAACCATAACTTGCTGCTTTAGTAGTTGCATATCATTGAATGTCATCTGCGGCCTTGGCATAGGCTGGAGCATGCCAGGGAGCTGTGTGTTTATTTGCTGTTGACCACCAAAGAAATCATAATTAACCGGAGATTCTCCCATCTCAAACCTCATAGGAATTTTACGAAGTTCTGGAGTAAATCCCCTCGCAGGTAACCTATCCCTATTAGATTGTACATCCATTCCTAAAAAATTTGCGCCATTTGGCATTGTCTGCAACCCGAGGTTCCCATGCATGTAACCATTTGTGAGTTGTTGGTGTTCTTGCAACAAACTTCTTGAGATCTCGGACCTTATAGGCTGCTGAGGAAAATTCAATCCATGCTGTGAATTTGATTGACTTCTCTGAGGATCAACTGGAGTAAGAAAGAAAGCGACGTTTAAAAGCTAACACCATATGTAGCTATGAATTGAGTATAAGTTGTGGAATTCATTGCTTGTAACGGAGGAGACAAAATACATACCAGATTGGTGTGTGTTATAGCTCTTGAGATTGGCAATAAGGGATGGGTCTATCTGCCTCTGGTTGCTGACTAGACCATTACTAAAACCAGGCCAGTTTGCGTCAACCACCTGAGGCTGGCGCTGGTCTTGCGATAGGCCTTCCTGTCCAAAGAAATTGTGGATCTTGTCCCCAAATTCGTTTCCAGGCATAGATTCAGCTCCTATAAACACTTTTTATATATCTGGACTTGGAAAAGAAAACAGAAATGAGTTCAATATTGTGCCTCCTTTGATCTAAAGTTCGAATATGTGAAAAACAGATTATCTAAACACCTTTTCCCCGAGAACTCATGAGCTACCTCCAACTGACATGCTCCGACTACTCAAACAGCTTTTCCTGTTTAACAAACAAAACAGACACAGCAAAATTTAAAGTTGAACTCAAAATGTATTGGTTCAGAAGAAAGCTATAAAACAAAAGTTATTTTTGCAAATAGGAAACAGAACCACGTTCAAATGAACACGATCGGGGTAAAGATTTTAAACTGGAGAATCGATTCAAACGCCCTCAAGGTTATGAGGAAACCTAAATCAGAACTGTTTCGTTACAAAATAAAACAGTACACACTAACGTCTAAGGTGCCAAAGCCTAAGGTCTAATCATCGTCTGAAACTCAATACACATGGAAATCCAGTAAACTACTCAAAGAGCTCATTTGCAGTAAATGTCAGCAAGATCCTTACACAAACTGAAAACATTCCAATTTCACAGCTACAAACCCTCCATGGCAGCTGAAGAAATTAAGCTAATCTAACAAAATTTACAGAATTTAATGGGAAATCTCGCGAATCGCACTCGAGATCAAAGTTGCCGCAAACTAATCTCACCCACCCAAAAATCGAAAAGCTCATGGTGGGCATTACAACAACCGAGAATTCAATCAAGCTCAAACAAGACACTTCTTACTGACACAGTGACACCCCGCCCCACAATAATTGGGGGAAAAAAATCGTTTCTTTATAACAAATAATTAGGGTTTCAACAATGAGAAAAGAGAGAGAGAGAGAGAGAGAGAGAGAGAGATGTGAACTTACACCACTTGTTTCACGTTTATTAGCCTTACAACAACAAATGGGAACCTTAAAAGAAAAGGAAAGCTTCCTTTTTTTTTCCTTCCTGAGAATCTGTAGGGATAAAGTTTTAGGGTTTTCGAATTCAAGAATTAACGAAACCAGGGGAAGAGAGAGAGAGAGATAAAGTGATCGAAATAGAGAGAGAGCAGTGCGAAGCGAAACAAATTTCAACGGCGAGCGCAGGAGGAGGAGCAAAACCGAGGTTCGGGTCAATAGGCTCGGGTCCAAAGCAGAGATGGCTCCGTTGATTTTTAAAACTCTCTTTCCAAAAGGGAGGGTTCTCTCATTCATAGACCAGACAGAGATTTGTTGTTCTAGTGTGGGCCACTGATAAGACCATTACAACCAAACCCACACCTAAACCTCGATACGACATCGTTGTATTGCGTTTCCACATGATTAAATTGTGCAAAAGTTTGTTACTTTGTTTCCTAAGCTTTGGATTGCTGTGTCGGAAAAAAGAAGAGTGCTACGCGAAGACTTAGTTTAACTGGGATTAACACTTTACACTTTCATATTTATATGTATCTAATCTAGAGATAACTTGGGAGTTAATATTATCATAAATCTTCATGCTTTCAAAGTTATATCTATCTAAAAACCATGGAATAAGGATCCATGGGAGTGATACCACTGGGAGGTGATGACCGGTATGCTGATGGACTGGGTCTCTGGCTCGCTTCGCGATATTGACATCTTTTCTATTCATTCATGAGGAGTTCATTTTGTTTGGAAAATTCTTTTGATTAAACTGTTGCATAAGATGTAAAAATGCTATTTTTTTTTTAATCTAATATAACATATTTTCAAAAAAAAAAAAGGATCCATTAGAGTATGAACAAAAAAAGTTGAAAAGTTATCTAAGAGCATCATTACTGGAGAGAACTTGTTCATCGTTGCTCAAAGAAAAACAAAATAATATTTTAATATATGACTAGTAAGAAACTGACATGTGTTGAAAAATATTCAGTAACATTTCTTTCCCAGTAACTTCAACAACGTTTCTTCTCTTTCTCTCCTGTTTTTATTTTTTATTAGATTTTATTAAAAGAATTTGGGAAAGCAAACAATTGTAATGATGGTCTAATATCTACTCTTCTGGTTTTAATTCATTTTAAGTAATAGCAAGCTTTACAAAATTAGATAGAGAGCCCACATGGCCACATTATTCCTAGTACAAAGGGGCCTTGATGAAGTCAAGTGGCTGGAAGGATTGGAGCCCCCCTCTAATGGCTCGAGCTGCAAAACTTGTGACAACCTGTCTCTCAGTTTCAAAAGTCTTTATTGTTGAGATAATTCTTGGCGTCGGTTCACTTATTGACTTGTGTAGCTTTCACTCTCTTCTTTGTTTTTTTTTTTTGGCTCAACATCAACTCTTCATTAACCAAAGGAATACATCCAAATTCATGATACATAAAATTCCCCTCCATAGAATTAAACCAAATGCAATGGTTCGATCTAGTATCACCCTGAAACACTAGCGGATCCAACGCTACCTGACCGAGAAACCATTGCATTTTTTAACCACGATGAGATAGATAACACTCTACAACTCAGAGTGAAATCATCTCTTAAACCACCTAAAATTAACCCTATGATACGAAAACAACTACTAACACAGAAATAACCAAAATCTATACTGAAGGTCAAAAATAAATCCAAGCTATTTGAACCTCATGATATGCATGTAGTTCTTGTTCCAATAGCATCAACACCCAGAGGCGCAACATCAGCAAGACTTGGTTTCTCCGGCTTTCATTGCTCCGATCCTAAACCAAAAAACGGACAAATATCCAACTGACCCGGCCAAAGAATGCAAAACAAAACCAACAAAATTCGAGACTTCTCCAAACAATCACTCAAAGCCCATAATGCTAATCACCTAATGATAAGATTGAAACACAGATTAGCAAATCTTCACCTAACAATGCATTTCCGGATTGGCCACATCGCATCTGCCTGTTGTCTCACTTCTTAGCCGGACTGAAACCAAAGGTTGAGGAAGCTCTCAAGAACACCAGCTTCGAGGATAATCTCAAATCTCGGCCACCGACATCCAACGGATCCTCCCCAACAACCGGTCGACACTAGAACTCGTACTCCACCGAAAGCCTCTGGGTAGCTAGGATCTCCGGCGAAGAGATGGGGAAGCAGAGGGCGCGATTCCGGAACCCAGATCCGTCGCCCCGAAACTGCTAAGAAAGTCGCCCGAAGCAGCTTCGAACCGCCACCAATCTCCCGGAGAGGAGAGACGAGCCGAGATCTCTCTCCGTTACATCCGCCATCGCACTGTATCGACGCAACAGAGGAGTGACTCCTCGCAATGCCAGAGAAGAGGAGGACGAGTCATTTTACCCTACCACTACAATAGAAGAAAAGAAGACGAAACTAAGCCCTCTCACACCGCCGGCGAAGCTTCAGGCGGCGGAAAGGCAAACGGAACAGAGAGGCGGCGCTCTGGAAAACTAGGGTTTTGAGAGAAACTTGTCGCTTTTTTTTTATTGTTTTTTGACAAGTGTTTGTTTTGTAATGTATTGGTTAGATTTCTTCTTTGTTTTGTTTCGGCTAAGTTGTAATGATTAGTTATATTTTGGTTCCTCTTCTTTCTTTGACACTCTGAGCGGTGTTTTTGGCGACTTTAGTTGAAACCAACTTTCTGATTAAACAAGTCAGTCTCTCATACCTAACCTAAGTGTAGTGATGATGACATTAGGCTGTCCGAGACAGGTGAACTGAGTGTGTGTACTACTGTACCCATACGGCCATATCCATTTGAAGGTTTCCCGTCTCATTCCCAAATCTGTTGTAATAAGTAATAACTACTGACATTGTACAGTTTTTCAAAAAAAAAAAAAAAAAATCAAAATCAAAGTTTTCCAAAACTATGCGAATTTTTTCCTAATAATATCTGGTTTTTATCCAATCCCAAATTAGCAAGAATATTGTAACTTCATATATATATTTCAAAGTTCTGAACTTAATATTTATCGAATTATCGGAACTTAATATTTATCGAATTATCGTTAATAGTCTTGAAAATTGCAAAAGTCAGTACTGTATTTGTAAAAAGAAAACGAGAGAGATAAAGAAGATACAGACAGAAAAAACAAAGAAACCTTTTTAGTCACTATTTGTAGACAGCCCCCACAATGTACATCTTCTCTATGTCACTTCTCTCGCTCCATGTTCCAAGAAACGAAGATTTTTGTCAAAAAAGTACTAATTATCTATTGCAAAATCTATCGTCACCCAAGCCTGCCAACAATGATGGTTTCGGCTCAATAAAAACTGGAATCTGTAAAGGAGGTGCCAGAATATGGCCCTAGAGTATATAATGTAGGTTTTTTATACAACATGTTTTAAAAGAACGACAAAACCGCTAGTACCTTTCTATGAAAGATTATTTAGTTATTAAATGTGAGTTCAAATAAAATAAGCAACTTTTCTCGTAATATCCAAAATATCGACCGTTGTTAGCAACTTTTCTCGTCATTTCTTTCTATGTTGTTAATCTGTTATCAGGTTAGAAAATTAACTGGTTAAAACGGAAATCTTCGTTTGGCGAAAAAAAATAAAATGGAAATCTTCATATGTATAACTGTCTTCTCTACTAGCTCTAGTGATGTATATGATTCCATTTTCAAATACAAATTCAACCAAATTTCTGAAATTGAGAATAATCTTCATAATAGCAAACAAAAACAAAAACAAAAAAAGAAGAAGAGAAAAAGATATATTAAACATAAACAGTTCAACAAGTTAGAGAGATAGAGAAACAAATTAGTAGACCCTTCAACATATCAGTAACACTAACAAAAAGTCAAGACTCACACACATCAAAAACCAAATCCAAAACTAAACCTTTCGGAGTTTTCACTTGGATTTGGTTCGGTGTCTGAGTCTTTACTTTTCCAACCGAGTACCATGTTCACCGTCACATACACTTTTCTTTATTCATAATGGCAAATATATGTAGCCATGATATATGAAAAGACTAAACCGAGCTCACTGGTTCGGTGCGTTACCGACCATTGTGGTTTGAACCATAGTCTTCCCTCCGCTGCGTGCTGGGCTGAAGCATACTGCACTATACGCCTCATCCGGATATGTCATATCCTTGAAACGTCTCACCAGCTCATCTTTGCCCTACACAAGTGTTACAATCAGAATAAGATTGGTATAAATAAAATATACAGATATGTGTAATAAATATGTAGAGGTATAGGAGTGGAGACTCACCTGAATCTTAGCAGAAGTAATCTCAAGCACTTTTGATGAGTAGAAATGGCTCCAGTGCTTGTGGTTACAAGCAGCCTTAAACTTGGACACTGCTTTTGCATTTGTGAAGTTCACGAATGCATACCCTTTGTTCATTGTAGTCCTGTTAAATTTGGTACCATTCATGTGGGTAATGTTATGATCAAGTGAAGATAATAAGTTGACTAGTAACATTGTTATATTACGAATACATTCATGCAGAATAAAAAATTGCAAGATGTTAGTTACAGGGGTTACATCATATATATTCAATGATTATAGATTATGATTTCCAAGATTTTTATAGCATCATTTCGTTTCTACTCTTACTTACACACGTATATATATATATATATATATATATGACGATCAAAACAAAGATGAATAACGAATAAAGGATTTAATGATAAACTTAAAACTTAAAAACTTACTTGAAGTCAATAGGGATATACAAGAAATCATAAGCAGAGATTGATGACTCATCATTTTTATCACTTCCGTTAGCTTCATCACAGTGTTTATCCATGTACTCAATCATCATCTCTCTTCTGCAAACATTGTAAACCATAAACTTCACCATATGCCTCATCATTTAATCACCGCAACTAAAAATTAAATGAAATGGTAACACTTTTTCTAAAAACTATATATATATATATATATATATAATCTACTGGTTATGAAGGAATTATATAGACTACTAAGAAGTTATATATATACGCACGTGTATCGGTTTGGTATGTTACGAAGCATGACGGTGGTGATGTGATCGTCATTAGATTCAACTTCGTGTGATGTCTTCCTAACCCATGCAAGCTTCTTATCTCGTCCGTAACTTCTCCGGCCAAAAATTCTTCTGCTACTAGCCCGCGGAAGGGTGAGCTCTTGGCTAGGGTTTGGAGGAAGTTCGTGTGTAGACACAAACTGATTCGGGTTAGGGTGACTATACCAAAGCGGGTAATACACCCATACTGATGGAGGAGGAGGAGGAGGGAAGTTGCCGCCGGAGATGAAGTATATGTACGGTGGCGCACAGAAGTAGTAGCTACTGTGAGGAAAGAAGGACTGTGTGGGCGGCTGCGGAGATTGTCTAGCAACGACGGTGACGTCGTTATCATCGGGAGAAGCCATTGGAGGCGGTTTAGAGGTGAAGAGAAGGAATGATTTTGGTTGAGTATATATATTACTGTTTGGTAATAATAAGAAACAGATTTGATGATGCCTAGAAGATCCGAAGAGCTGTCTACTACTACTCCAAGCATCATGATTTCATTGTGTCAGTAGATATGTACCGTCCGATTTGGTTAACTTTGTTTTAACTTCTCTCCAGCCTCGAGATCCGTGAGGGATCAGTACATTAATCTTGATCAAACTAGCTTCGTCGATATGACTAGAAAAAATGATTACCGTTTATTATTTTCTTTTGGCTTAGAAACCGACTATAGTAGTAGTTTTAAGTGTTGGAAAGGAACACACTGGTTCAGTTCAAATTTGCAAAATCATATACTAGTATCTACTAGATTTGCAAAATCATATAGTATCTAGTAGTATATATAGCTGTACTCGAAGTGTCCTTTTTTGAAAGGACATCTAGACTATGTCATAAAGATTTTTTTGACATATTGCATATAGATTAAGAAAATTATATAAATTTCTATTTTACCTTTTATAAATACACTAAAACAATTTCTCTTTCTAATCAATAAATTAAAATAGTAGGAATAAAAATGAGATTTAATATTAAAAGTTGCATTGAAAATATAAAATAACACTCTTTTTGTAATAAAAAAACTGTGTCAAAATGACACTATTTATAAAATAGAGGAAATATTTTTGTAATAACAAAAAGGTGTTAAAAAAAATATATATATATATATATACATATATATATATATGTCTATTTATTAGCAATCAAAAAATTTAGTCGAAACTGTGGAGTCCATATTGTGAAGAATTACTTAGACCATTTCCCATACATGTTGTTTCTACAAGTCGTATCTGTTTTCAGTTAAAAAGTAAAATGAAAATTAGGTTGATATGAGAAGACTGATCAATTTCATATATAAAATAACGGAGTAAAATCGTGTTGATACATTTTCTTTGACCTAATTTTATGGTTCATATAACTTGGATTTAGGAAAATGATGATAATAAGCAGCTAGCCGTGTCGATATTTGTGATGGACATGTTGCATATTGAAGCAAATAATGATAGCGGGATGAAGAAAAAGTCATAAAACTATCATGACTTAGATTTATTAGAGCAATTTTGTGCAATTATAAAATATATTTCTGTTGTCTCTAATAAATTGGTGTTTTAGAGAAATTTTTTTAATCCTCGAAAAATTGATTTTGTAAATATTTTTAATATCAGAAAGGTGAAAAAGTGAAAAAATAGATAAAATGTCAGAAAAATGAATCATCATACATGTTTGAGATGACTAAAAAATAATAATAAAAAATCATCAAAAAAAGAAATAATAAATTAATCATATATATCACTGTCTTAATATGTAGGAAAAATCCTAAACATCAAACTATCAGGAATAGAAAAAATACTAACATTCAGTATCTATTATTTGTCTTAACTTCTAAAATATAAATCATAACTTGTAAGTAAATGTGAGTGGTAGCGCTGCACTGCAGTACCACTCGATAAAACACGTATTACTAATTTACCAACCATAGGAAAAATGCATGTTTAGGACTTAGGAGGATCCCGTATTTTTGAACTAGGTTAAATCGAGTAAGACATATATACTTGATCCAAAGTTCGAGCATAGGAGAAAACTGACATTGACATATATTTATATATTGTTAAGACAAATATAACAATTTGATAATTTATGTACAAGTACATACATTGTGAATTTTTAAGTTTTCCTTTTTTTTAGTCTTCTTCTTCTTTTTTTCCTTTTTTTTTTTGATTTATTCCAACATCTTACCAAAAAAATATCACACCTTGGCTGCCATGCCACAAATTCCAGATTTAGACAATTTTTTCTTTAATTGTTTTTTTTTAAGTGGGTCATTGTCATCCATGCTGAAGTAATTTCCGAAATCGTGGCATGAAAATAATGGGATGGGCCTGGGCCCTTTGCCGACAAAAAAAAGAGTAAAGCCACGTGGCTACCTGAAACTAGAGATTCATCAATTATCCGACGTGGCCGAGCCGTGTAAAACGGATACAATAGATTTGATTAAAAGAAAAGAAAACCATCTCTTTCTTCGTCCCCAGAAGAATCTTTCTCTTTCTTATTTGCTTTTGCTTGCTGCTTCTCAATAATATATACACATAAGTCCGATCGAATAAATCAAAAACTAAGATCCCTTTTTTTAATTTTAATCGAATTAGAAAAAACTCAAAAGAGAGATTGAGCATCTGCTTTTTTCAAAAACAACACAAATTAAAGAAAAAAAATTTGGATTTTGGGGAATTTTTTTTTTGCTTCGTGCTTGGTGCCCTCGATTCTTCTGGGCTTCGCATCGGCTTGCTCGATTTCTTTCTTATTTGATCATCTCTTACTTCTTCTTCATCTTCTCTCGCTTTTGGAGGTTAGGGTTTCTCTGCCCCTTCTTTTTTTTTTTTTAATATTTTATATATTCTAGATTATATTAATTTTTCTTATATTTCCATTGGATCTTCGCAGTCTATGTCCACTTTTTTAATTGGAGGATTTTTGGAATTTTGTGATCTGAGTTTGATTTTTTCCCTGAGTTTGATTTTTTCACTTGAGCTCGAGTTTGATATTAAGAAGGTGTTGTCCAAGCTTGATTAAGATTGTTCGATTATAATCTGAATCTGAGTCAATAACTCAATATTACAATTAGTAAAGTCTAGAATCTGAGCAAAGAGAGAATTATATATATCTAGTAGTGATTTTTTTATAACATTGGTGCATCTGTGATGCAATGTTTCTTATGAAAACGATCGTCTCTTAACGTTTTATATGGTTGAATGTACAGGGCAGAAGAGTTTTGTGTTCTATTGTTGAACTGTGATTGTTGTCATCTGCGAGTTAGCTTGTTCTGAGCGTATCAAGATTTTGATGGATGATGAGGATATGGAATCTGAAGAAGATTTTTTGATGACCTGTGTGTGGACCTGACCAAGACAGGAATCTTGTGGGGCTTCTTTTAGTCAAGCACGGAACTTCAGGAATTTTCTTACTTGTAGGGTTGCAACATGGATGACGATGGAGAACTGGGGATGTTTTTTCCTAATTGGAACAGCAAGAATCCAGCTGAATCGTTCGAGTCTCGCGGTTTAATGTTCTCTTGTTTTGTTGCTGCCCTTGTTGGTATTTTGACCATCGCTTACACAGCTTTTCAATGGCGAAGAAACATCAACTTAAGTTGGACGAAAGCTATAGCCAGATCAAAGAAAAACCCAAAGGCACGACATAAGGTTCCTGTTGCTCCACATAGCTGGGAACCCGACCCTATATCTCGTGCCAAGAACTTGAACTGTTGTGTATGCTTCAAGTCCATGTCGCCATCTCAGGCAATTGTAGCTTCTGAAAGTGTTTTCCACAGGTGCTCAATCTGTGGAGCAGCTGCCCATTTTAACTGTTCTTCAAGTGCGGCTAAAGATTGCAAATGTGTCTCCATGACTGGATATGAGCATGTGGTGCACCAGTGGGCAGTGCGCTGGACAGAAGGTGCTGATCAGCCTGATGACTCCTCGTTTTGTAGCTACTGCGACGAGTCGTGTAGTAGCTCCTTTCTTGGCGGTTCTCCTATTTGGTGCTGCTTGTGGTGTCAACGTCTTGTGCATGTTGACTGTCACAGTAACATGTCGAATGAAACTGGTGACATTTGTGATTTAGGCCCGCTTAGAAGGTTAATATTGTGCCCTCTCTACGTTAAGGAATTGACACGGAATCCCTCTGGAGGATTTCTGAGCACAATCACGCACGGTGCTAATGAACTTGCATCAACCGCCCTTGCCAGTATCAGGAGTCAAAGCAAAAAATACAAGCAAGCTAATGAAACTTCAGCTGACACAGGTAATAGTGGTAGCAATTGCGATGAATCGACAGAAAGCACAGCTGAGACAGGCCCAACTGTTAATGGCTCCCATGCCATGCTTGAAAATACTATCACTGTTATGAATGGTGATTCTTCTCACGGGGACAGTGATAGCAATGGCAAGCTGGAAAAGAAGCCCAGTGTTAAGAGAAGCGGGTCTCTTGGTCAGAAGGAATATCATGCACTAAGGTCGAAACTTAAGTATGAGCTAGCTGATTTGCCTTCAGATGCAAGACCGTTGTTGGTTTTTATAAATAAAAAGAGTGGTGCTCAACGAGGTGATTCTCTTCGTCAACGCCTTCATCTTCTTCTAAATCCCGTGCAGGTAGATTATGCTGTCTGGAAAACTCGTTACAGACTTTATCACATTTGTAATGCTTTATCATATTCTGTGGTCTTTACGTTTATTAATGGAGCCATATCTTGCAGGTTTGTGAATTGAGTTCTGTGCAGGGACCAGAAGTGGGGCTTTTCCTCTTCAGGAAGGTTCCTCACTTTAGAGTTCTTGTTTGTGGTGGAGATGGCACTGCTGGTTGGGTATTAGATGCAATAGAGAAACAGAATTTCGTCTCTCCTCCTGCAGTTGCTATCCTGCCTGCTGGAACCGGGAATGATCTATCCCGAGTATTAAATTGGGGTGGTGGTTTGGGCTCTGTTGAGAGACAAGGAGGCTTGTCTACAGTATTACAAAACATAGAGCATGCTGCAGTCACTGTTCTTGATCGTTGGAAAGTATCGATTTCGAATCAACAAGGAAAGCAACTTCTGGCGCCAAAATATATGAACAATTATATAGGTCAGTTAAATTCAATACCTCTAAGTGAATAACTTCGAAGCTTTGCTTTCAAAACCTCTAGGTGTACTCAACAACCTATCTGATCTCAGTTCCATAGTCCTTTTCCCGTACATAATACTATTATGAGGACTCATCTCTGGGTTAAAAATATTTACAGTTAACATGGCAATTTGCGTTTCAAGTCTATATAGTAAAATTGTATTATTATGTAGACTCTCTTCATGAGGGCTAGTTTGAACCATTCCGGTTGTGTATATTACTATCTTTGTAAATGATATGACTGCTATCTTGAAACCCATAGCCTATAAGTGTTGCTAATCGCCTATAACAGGGGTTGGGTGTGATGCGAAGGTCGCCCTTGAGATTCACAATCTACGGGAGGAGAATCCAGAGAGATTTTATAGCCAGGTAACCAAATAAACATGAATTGATAAAATTTTGATATAACCTTACGACAACTGTATTTCTACATTTCATACTCATGAATCATGATTTAACTGGCATATACTGTAGAGAAGCTGTATTGATAATATGTAGTCCTTGAAACTGATATTTGTATGGTCTCCGTGTGCAGTTTATGAACAAAGTCCTCTATGCCAGAGAAGGTGCAAGGAGTATAATGGACAGAACATTCGAAGATTTCCCTTGGCAAGTTCGCGTTGAGGTGGATGGTGTTGACATCGAGGTTCCTGAGGTGAGTCACAGATACCTTACAGATAAACCCCGCGTGATAATTAGTGTTCTAACTTCTATATGCTAAATCTTTGAAGGATGGGGAAGGAATACTTGTTGCAAACATTGGGAGTTACATGGGAGGGGTGGATTTATGGCAGAACGAAGATGAAACATATGAAAACTTTGATCCACAATCAATGCACGACAAGATAGTGGAAGTCGTGAGTATATCTGGAACATGGCACCTTGGAAAGCTTCAGGTTATATTTGCGTTCTATCTGATCTGTAGACACATCTGACTGCTTACCCTGAATACTAAGATCAATTGATTTTTGTTTGTTTTCACACCTTTCAGGTCGGGTTGTCTCGTGCGAGAAGGCTAGCTCAGGGGCAATCAGTCAAGATACAACTTTGTGCGCCGTTACCTGTGCAAATTGATGGAGAACCTTGGTTTCAGCAACCATGTACCTTAAACATATCTCACCATGGCCAGGTTCTTCACTCCACTTCTTCCCTAACTAAGCTTTTAGATTGGAACAAGTAGTCTTTTGTTTTTCCATAACTCCGCCAAAAGCTCGAAACATTTGTTATTGCTAAACTGATATTTTTCTCTCGCTTATCTTCACTTTTGCAACAGGCTTTCATGCTAAAGAGAGCTGCGGAGGAGCCACTGGGTCATGCAGCGGCTATAATCACAGATGTTCTAGAGAATGCAGAAACCAATCAAGTGATAAACGCTTCACAGAAACGAACACTGCTTCAAGAAATGGCTCTACGGCTAACTTAAAACAGAGTAAAAAATGAAAAGACGAAAAGACAAAACTATCAGTGGTTAGTTTATTGACTTGTTGTCTCGTCAGAATGTTTACAAAATATGTGTATTTTACATATCTCGTACTTGTACAAACTGTCTAACTAAGGAGCGTTAGATAGTTATGGTTTGGAGATCGAAATCGGCTGGATGAATGAAAAAGCGGGTTCTGTGTGATATTAGGAAAAAAAGGAAGAAGGAACCAAAAAATGGATTCTGGTTCCAAGATTTTTGGGTGTTGTGATAGTGTAGTGTCAAGTTTCACATGAATGAAACTGATACAAAGCTTATTAAAATTATTGATCTTTGTCTTTCGATGAGTTCTTCTTATATATATCAATATAATTTTTAGGAGAATCATGTGTAGTATGGATATTTTTAGATGAAGTCTGTTCTTAACTTTGTGACAACGCATTTTGGCTATTCATATGAAATCGGTTCTCTGGTCTGAATTTGATTTATTAAATGTGGAGTTAATCGGAAGAAATATAAGCCTGTTGCTTGAGGAAGGGGTTAACGAAAAAACTAAACAAAGGAGACTTCTTGTAATAACAACAAAATGGTCTACATTTAAACTTAATACTAGTAACATTTAAGATTCAAGACAAGAGAGACAAAATTGAGTCGTTGGTTTCAGTAAATAAACAACAAATTCGAGGAACAAAATTGGTTGACTCGAAAAAAATGAGCCTTGGGGCGCGGTAGAAATCGTCGAGGAAGGATCATCGATGTAAGAGTTTGTATTTGAGTTTTTTTACCTACCGGTCTTCGCGTTTCCAATTTATACTGTAGTATTTTTGTAATTTACCTATATACCCGCGAGAGAGAGAGAGAGAGAGAGAGAGAGAGAGAGAGAAAGACCTTGACCCTCACCTAAACCTCCAAAAACTAGAATTGGTGAAAAGTTTTTGACCAAAAAAGTTTGATATCCTTTTTAGCAATCATCCCAGATTCCTCTTTGAAACTTTCTGGGTTTGGAGATTTTCTTCAATCATTTCTTATTATAATAATCATCTATTCAAAACAAAAACAAAAAATCTACTGCGACGACGATCGGCGAAGAATCAACACAAAAGAATGGGGTGTTGCGCGAGCAATACAGCTGGAGGTTCTAAGGCTAATCGGATCTCACGGTGGCGATCTACCGGCATTGTTGGTCTCCGCGACTCCAAATTGAAGGTAAAGCTGGAAAATTTCGATATGATTAAA
>NC_025704.1:3257943-3263090 GCF_000633955.1 Camelina sativa | reverse complement strand
AGAGGTTTTTGTTTTATTGATTAGAAGAAAAAGCACCAAACTTTTGTTGGTTGAGTTATGAATTTGGTTAGGGTTTCTCGTTTTAGGGGTTTTTTTTTTACACTGGAAATTGTCTGATTATCATCTCTTGTCCTGTTTTGGGTTTTGTTGAGCAGACATTTCCTGATGAAGTGATTGATATGGAGAGAGCAGTTCGAACACTCGATCTAACTCACAATAAGATCGGTATTGGCTTCTCTGCTTTTTCTTTCTGCTTTAATTCCTGATTTGATATGGACTAGTTTAGCTGATGGACTTGTTTGGTATTTGACCATTTATATGCAGCTGATGTACCTGGAGATATCAGCAAGTTAATCAATATGCAGCGTCTGGTGAGACAACTCTTTGCCTCTCTGTGTACAGTATTCTTAGATTCATCGTTTCTTGGTATTTCACTTGCTGTGGATTTTGACTCTTTCCCATCATACTGTATTTTGACAGTTAATAGCTGATAATCTAGTTGAGCGCCTTCCAGGGAATCTAGGGAAACTTCAATCTCTCAAAGTTTTGATGCTTGATGGAAACCGCATCAGCTGTTTGCCTGATGAATGTAAGAACAATTTTCTTTTGATTAAAAACTATACTTTTTTTTGTCCATTTAAAACAATTTTGTATAAGGTTATATTCATTTGTTTGTTGTCCAGTGGGTCAGTTGGTAAGGCTTGAACAACTATCAATCTCAAGAAATATGCTCATATACTTGCCTGATACTATTGGTAGTTTGCGCAATGTAAGTGACTTCATTTACCAAATCTTAATCATCTGGCTGTAATAATCAATCTTTGCATTCTTTTATCAAATGCAGCTAGTGCTGTTGAATGTCTCAAATAACAGATTGAAATCCCTTCCTGAATCAGTAGGGAGCTGTGCTTCTTTAGAAGAAATACAGGCTAATGGTATGTTTCTATTTTCACCTTTTAGATTCCGCTTCCTTCGAAGCCTTAAATTGTTTGTTCGGTGATTCAAAAACATCTGAAGTCTTTTAGAAACAAATGATTTGTTATGACGTTTTGCTGTTTACTTATCTCTGGTTGTTTTTTCTCCAAAACTTAATCGTGATTTGGGATAGCCTTGCAGATAACGTTGTTGAAGAGCTTCCTGCATCACTCTGTAATCT
The DNA here is from genome assembly GCF_000633955.1 of Camelina sativa. NCBI lineage: Eukaryota > Viridiplantae > Streptophyta > Magnoliopsida > Brassicales > Brassicaceae > Camelina > Camelina sativa. The sequence continues at coordinate 3,261,934 of NC_025704.1, read as the reverse complement.
GACTCAGTTAAAGTCGCTTTGCTTAGACAATAATCAAGTGAAGCAGGTAGATAATCGAAATGTGATTTGTTCATCATCCGTTTACCTTTTTCGGGTTCTGTCTTCTTCCTGTGAACTCTGTAACACTGATGGTTTTGCAGATTCCAGATGGGTTGCTGATACATTGCAAGAGTCTGCAAAATCTTTCTTTGCATAACAATCCCATTTCCATGGATCAGTTTCAGCTGGTAAGTCAGTAACCTCGAAGAACATTATCTAAACTTATTTGAATTTTGTCTTGTGACATAACGATATATATAATGGATAGATGGAAGGATACCAAGAATTTGAAGAGAGGAGAAAGAAGAAATTTGATAAGCAAATCGATTCAAATGTGATGATGGGCTCTAAAGGACTTGATGTAGGCGTTGACAAATGATTCTTATCTCCAACATCTTCTTAGTTTGTAAGTTCATTCAGAATCTAAGATAGATTTGGTATATGTCTCTATGTATTGAATCTCCACTTGATAATGAAAGATTCGTTTTTTTTCAGGTTGGATCGGTGAACGAGGGTCATCGTTTTGTGTAAGATATATTGTTGTAAAACTCTCTTTCTATCTCTCTTCTGGAAGATTTAGAATCCCTGTCACTGTGACTCTCAAAATTTTATGAACACATACACATTCACGCATGTACGTACATATATATATCAAGGCGTGTGTATGTGTTTGTATATGTATCTGTGTGCGTGTGTGTATACAAAACATATAGGCAAATCGATTCTTGCCTTTTGCCCTTCTATTATAGACAATTCTACAAGTGTCTCCTGTTTACTGTTCTGTCTTTAAAACACACTAATTTGATCATGTATGCTATGTCTCAATTGTGAGTTTGCGTTTAATTTTACTACCAAAATTGGATCACACTACACTCTTTTCACAAAGATTCGTGTCTCTCACTCAGCAAATGAGAGATATGACAAACGGAAACAGTCAAAAAAACAAAAGCTCAGAGTTTGATGCATCCTTGATACAAATCCATCAACTCAGGCAACTCCTCTTCATACTTGAAGACAAGCTTCTCCAAAAACACTTTCTCCACAGGAACCAACAACGAAGACAAGCTCCAATCCTCCTTCACAAGCCCTTTAGACACCAACACCTTAGCAACAGAACACCTCGGGATAATCCTCTTCTCAAGACTAAAGAACAACACCACAGGACACTGCGCGATCGATCTAGCCTCCAAATTCATCTCATTCACGAAAAACTCCATCGTCCTATTGATCTTCCTCTCAGACAACATCATACAATGCGGATGTTTCTTAAAAGCACACATAATATCATCTTCAGACCAATCCCATCTCTTGTAAACCTCAAAGCATTTGTCCCAAATCGACTTGTTTCCTTTCCCAGAGAGAGCATGAATCGCCAACACAAAGGTTGATTTTTGAGGATTGAAACCCATGTCTTTCGCTTGCTTAGCGATAGATTGAAACTCGTGACTCTTTTGCATCACAGCTTCAGGGAAATGAGTGAGAAGCAGCTTAATACAATTCTCAGGGACACCAGTCTCGTTCATGTAGTTAATGTTCGGTACAAGATTCTTGGTATGATCCTCTAAGAAAACCCAAGTGGTTCTCCGTAACGCGGCCACGATCTTCTCGTCGGAATCAAGAACGCTTTTGAGGAAATTGTAAGAAGGGATGAGCTGGTTAACGAGGGAACGAGTCAAGATTGTGGGATCAGAAGCTAAGGTACGAGCGAGTAGAGATTTAGAGACGCCGATTGAGAGGAAGAATGTGAGTTTAGGGAGGAGGACTGATTCAGCATTGGCTAATAAGAGAACGGGACGTTTCTTTACGAGAGTTGAGATCTGTGAAGAGGTGAAACCGTGGTTACGGAGTAGGTTTAGAACCGTGTTGGGTCGTTCTGGTGAATCTAGTAAGAGTTTGCGAGATGCTAAGGTGGCTGAATCTGGAGATAAACCGCATGAGGTGATTAGGTAGTTGATTGTGAAGGAGAGTTTTTGCTGCTGCTGCTGCTCATCATCTTTGGAGGTGAGAGTTGTTGTTAGCGGAGAAGAAGAAGTCTGGTGGAGAGAGAAGACGAAGATGGGTTTGCTCCGATGAGTCTTCTTAGGTTGTAAAGTGAAGCTTCCTCTTGCAATTGGTTTGGTGAGGAAGACGAGTCTCGCTAGAGGTGGTATTGCGACCGCCATGACTATAGCTTGCTTCACTCTTATCTCTCTTTCTCCCAAATGATTTACTAGTTTTGGGTTTTTTTTTTTAACCCATCCGAATTAACCCGACCCGACTCTACCGGATAGACCCGGTTCTCGTTTTTTGTTTTTTAAAAAACAAAGCAGGGAGGGTCGTCATCTTTACTGTTCTCTAGTCTGGCATCGTTTCGAAGAAACCGAGAGACGCAAAAATAAATTGGGAGGATCATCAAATTCAAAAAAATCTCCGATCAAATTCGTCGTCGGAATTATCTCAGGGAGGAATTGCGTTGTGAAGGTAAACGTTTCTTTGGGATTTTGTATTCGTGTGTATATATGTATGTATGTTACGCTCATCAATTTTTTTTTCCTGGGTATCTATCGTTTGTTGAAATTGGCTATATCTAAGTGGTTTGTGTAGTTTGTTTTCCGTAATTACATGAAAGGAATCGAGTAAAGAGGCAACTTAGGCCTTTCATCTAATTTTTAGCGAATAATTTGACTTGTGAAGTTGACGTTTCTCTACTTTCTCATTTCGCTGTGTTCTTTTTTTTATAGCGTAATTTTGATTTTTGTGGAAAGATAAGTTCAACGTTAGTCTAATTTTGATTTAGGGCTTGGAGTCGTGTCAAGTTAGTTGTAATAGGTTCATGTTGCTAATGATTCATTGCCTTGGCAGTGGGAATTTCTGTTTTCTAATGTCGAGTAGCTCTGGAAGTTTCTCGGGAAGCAGTAGTTCGGCATGTAGTTCTAGAAGTGATTGTGAGAACTCGTTTGATGTTGAAGAACTTCTGCAGATTGGGACAAGGCGCAGGGAGGTAATTTGTACTTACTTATCTTAGTGAAAGTTGGACTCACATATTTATTGTAATGACTCTCTTAGATTGATGAAGTTTTATTCTTTTGTGCTATCTGATTTGCTTTTGGCAGCTAAGGAAAGAGAAGGACATGCTGAGAGAATCGCAGCCTCATAGTATCGAATTAGTCAGAGTAAATTCTACTTCTTTTTTTTTTATATAAGCATTTCAGGGAAGGTTGAGTTTTTGGACATTAATCTTCTCTTTACCACAGAGGTTGGAACTACGCACAAAGTCATTATCGGAATCTCGCTTAGAAGACACTGCAAGAATTCAGAAGATGGAGAAAGAGTTGTTGAATTGCTATAAAGAAATTGGTAATGTCTTATTTTGAGCTATGCAATTTAATTTTCATTTAATATTCTGAACTAATAAGTCTCAGCATAGATTATTCTTCTCCTTGGTAATTTTCATGGAGAAGGAGTTGTTGAATTGCTATAAAGAAATTGGTAATGTCTAATTTTGAGCTACGCGAGTTAGATTTTTCTGAGCTAATTTAGTCTCAGCATAGATTATTCTTCGCCTTGTAGATTACTTGCGAGATCAGCTCATTTTCAGAAGCAAGGAAGTGAAATATCTCAATGACCATCTGCACGATCTTGAATTCAAATTAGCTGATACAAGGAATTTGGAAGAAGAAGTTAACTGTTTGAGAGAGGATTTGTGTATCTCTAAATCCGAGCATCTTTTGTTGTTACAAGAACTCGAGAACAAAGAATCCGATTTACAGAGTTCGTCTCTTTCCATAGAGAAACTGGAGGAGGCCATCTCATCCTTAACATTAGAGTCCTTGTGCGAAATAGAAAGCATGAAGCTTGATATTACAACGTTGGAGCAAGCACTCGTTGATGCAATGCAAATTCAAGAAGAAAGTATCCAAGAAAAAGATCAATTAAAAGGAATAATTGACGAGTTCCAGTTGCAGTTTCAGAG
>NC_025704.1:3250604-3251481 GCF_000633955.1 Camelina sativa | reverse complement strand
TACAGAGTTCGTCTCTTTCCATAGAGAAACTGGAGGAGGCCATCTCATCCTTAACATTAGAGTCCTTGTGCGAAATAGAAAGCATGAAGCTTGATATTACAACGTTGGAGCAAGCACTCGTTGATGCAATGCAAATTCAAGAAGAAAGTATCCAAGAAAAAGATCAATTAAAAGGAATAATTGACGAGTTCCAGTTGCAGTCTCAGAGAGCACAAGAGAATGTCAAGTACTTTGAGAAGCAAAATGAAGAGCTGAGCGAAAAATTTACCGCCTCTGAAAAGAGTATCAAAGATTTCTTTCAAAGTACCAAAGAACGGTTAGAAAGTGAAGATGGACAGCCTCTAGATGCAGGGTGCTTCCTCGCTGAATTGAGCCATGTGCTTCCGGTGTCCAATGAAGTTCGGTAAGTTCCAGCTTAAGACTTACTTTATTACATCATGAAATTGAGCTAATCCCTATTCCTAATAATGTTTGTTTTGTGTGTCACAGCAATAGCTTCGATGCAATCATCAAGAAACTAGAACTTCCTCGGAATGTGAATATGATTGATGAAAGGGATGGTATGGCGAAACAGACACAGCAGCACGAAGATATTGTGAAGCAACTGAAAGTACTTTTGACAAATTTTGGAACTCTACTTCCTGTCTTTGGTAGAAAATATTGTGGTCCAACTAGTTTACTTGCGATTTTCTGGTATTTGCAGGAAGAATTGAAACAGGAGAAAGTGAAGGCGAAGGAAGAAGCAGAAGACCTTACGCAAGAAATGGCTGAATTAAGGTATAAGATGACATGTTTGCTTGATGAGGAACGCAAACGCCGTGTGTGCATAGAACAAGCATCATTACAGAGAATAGCCGAGCTAGAAGCACAGGTATTA
>NC_025704.1:3248572-3249768 GCF_000633955.1 Camelina sativa | reverse complement strand
ATTGAGCCATGTGCTTCCGGTGTCCAATGAAGTTCGGTAAGTTCCAGCTTAAGACTTACTTTATTACATCATGAAATTGAGCTAATCCCTATTCCTAATAATGTTTGTTTTGTGTGTCACAGCAATAGCTTCGATGCAATCATCAAGAAACTAGAACTTCCTCGGAATGTGAATATGATTGATGAAAGGGATGGTATGGCGAAACAGACACAGCAGCACGAAGATATTGTGAAGCAACTGAAAGTACTTTTGACAAATTTTGGAACTCTACTTCCTGTCTTTGGTAGAAAATATTGTGGTCCAACTAGTTTACTTGCGATTTTCTGGTATTTGCAGGAAGAATTGAAACAGGAGAAAGTGAAGGCGAAGGAAGAAGCAGAAGACCTTACGCAAGAAATGGCTGAATTAAGGTATAAGATGACATGTTTGCTTGATGAGGAACGCAAACGCCGTGTGTGCATAGAACAAGCATCATTACAGAGAATAGCCGAGCTAGAAGCACAGGTATTATGTTATATGCTTCCTTATTTTTGTTTGGTCGAGTATGTGGAAATGGAATCTAAGTGTTATTTTCTTTCCTCTCTTTCTTAAAGATCAAGAGAGAGACAAACAAGAAGACCTCTTCAACTATGATGCTTTCTCTTCCTGGGTTATGAAAAAGTCTTGAGCTTTGATGTTTAGCTTTATTACACACAAGTCCACCTTTATCTTCACATTCTCATCCATTGGAAGTGGGCGTAGATGGATGGATGCGCATTTGGCTGGTGATCTGTATACACATGAAATGGCAAGGATGGTCAGAGAAAGTCAGAGGCTTGAAGTGTCTAGAGACGCACAAACAAAAGATGTTTGGGTTAAGAAGAAAGAATAATAGCTTTAGAGATTGTCGTTAATTTATTTCCATTCGAGTGTACATAATTAATTGCGTGGAACATAGAAATAAAGTCGTTCGAAAGTATTATTTATTGGGTTATCTCTAGTGTATCAAGTAAAAATGTCTTATCATATTTATTTATCTAAAAGAAAACAAAAAATAATTACACCTCCTGTTAGATTTATTTGTTAAAAAAGAAAGAAATAATAATAATAATATTGCTAAAGTTTTTCTCTTCAGTTTCTTCTCTCTTTAACGGATTTGAAAATTCGAACTCTTTAATACCTCTTTTTGCTTTGCTATCAATCCTTTTTTTTTTTTT
>NC_025704.1:3240275-3248508 GCF_000633955.1 Camelina sativa | reverse complement strand
TTTTTTTTTTTTTTTTTTTTTTTTTTTTTTTTTTTTTTTTTTTTTTTTTTTTTTTTTTTTTTTTTTTTTTTAACTTCCTCGGAACCTCTCAATCTGCTTCTTATTCTTCTTCTCTGCAAATTCCAGGTACAATTTTAGGGTTTTTTGTTTTGTTTTGTTCTGTTAATCTTCGATGGTCGATTTTAGGTTTACTACTTGATCGTTGGCAAAATTGAATCTTAGGAATCAAGCGATAGCAGTTAAAAAAACTTGTGTATTTTGTTCAACCTTCAAAGTTCAGTTATCTATCTCCTGTTATAAGAAGAATCAATAGCAATCGTAGTTTTTGATTTCAGGTTTTTGTAATTAGGATTTCCCCCTGAACCGAACCTTCTTATGGCTGCTAAGATATCTAGCTTGAACCCTTTTGATGATGATACTGATACTGATGATGACGAGGTTGAGAAAAGAGTCACTTCATCATCGTTGAATGCAAAGAGCCGGTACAAGAATGATTCAGGAGGAGGAAATGTTGAGAAGGAGAACCAAACGGTTCAGGAACTTGAGAGCTACGCTGTGTACAAGTCTCAGGAAACTACTAAAACCGTACAAGGGTGTTTAAAAGTAGCTCAAGAGATTAGATCTGATGCTACTAGGACTTTAGTCATGTTGAATGAGCAAGGCGAACAGATTACGAGAACTCACCACAAGGCGGTTGACATCGATCATGATCTTAGTCGGGTCAGAAGTCTTTGAGATTTTTAAAACCAAAACTAGTAATCAAGCAGTTCTGTTTTTTTCTTGGTGATGAACCTTATTGTTTGTTTTTGTTTCAGGGTGAGAAGCTTCTTGGAAGCCTCGGAGGGATTTTTTCAAGGACTTGGAAGCCGAAGAAGACTCGTTCTGTAACTGGTCCTGTCATTACTAAAGGTTTTACTCTTTTTCTTCTTTTGGCTGATCACTTCCAAGGACTGTGTCTTTTGCTTATTACTTTATCTCTAAGCAGGTGATTCCCCCAACAGAAGAGTTAACTACTTTGAGACTAGGGAAAAGCTGGGACTGAACCATTTACCCAAACCACAATCAAGAACCAATGAACCTCTTCCTGAATCAGCTGATGCTTATCAGAAGCTAGAGGTTTGGATTCTCTCCCTTCTTATATACCTTCTGGAGTTGCAAAAGTTGTCTTTTCAGTTTACCAAGATTCTAAGTATCATTGTTGTGTAAACAGATGGAGACAGCAAAACAAGATGAAGGCCTTTCAGACTTGAGCGACCTTCTTGGCGAGCTGAAGAATATGGCTGTGGACATGGGAACTGAAATCGAAAGGTTTTCTTCTCATATCTTTTATCTACTGTCTCTTTGTATAAATTCTCTGGGAGTTTCTTTAAAACTGGTTTAAAATTGGCAATTGCAGGCAAAACCATGGACTGGATCATCTTCAAGAAGACGTTGAGGAGCTTAACTACAGAGTCAAACAATCGAACCAACGGGCTCGCCGTTTACTCCGCAAGTAAAACTAGTCAGAACTCTGTTCATAACCAAGCTCGTCAGGCTCTTCCATTCTTCTAACATAGATTTCAATATTTTAGTTCTCATCTTAATGAGGTTGAAACATTTGACAACTCTGCAGAACAAGTAACAAGCAAAGACAGTAGTTGAAACATTTGATTTCAAAGCTTCAAGTTTAAATTAGGGAACAACTTGAGTTTTGTGTGTGGAAATATGAGTAGGATCAGGAAGAAAAAGAGACAAGAGACATGAACTCTTGATCTGATTCCAAAGCTTCCATAAACTCCGGAAGTAGACATACTTCCAAATCTATACTTCCTCCTCCTTCTCTTCCCGGATAAGCTGATACCTTCCCATCATATTTACCGCCATAACCGCTTCTAACCGCCACTGCTTTCCCCATCCCAAACTCGGATCCGTACTTGTTAAACCTTGGAGAGCTTCCCATGTGAACAACATTCGGGCTGAAAAATCCATCTAATTTCGTAGGATACTTCAGCCATTGATCCACTTCGTAAGAGATCTTTTCGATAGTGTGTTCGGATACAGCTTGATGCAGCTTCAAAGCAGCCCTTCCAAAGTCATTCTCCAATAAATCACCAACTGTCGTAGTCGTTTTCACAAGAGAGACGTACACCCCAAAGTGATCCATTGGCATTGGTGGTTTCATTCTTGATCTATTGCCAGCAGCAAGCCTGCAAGTAGTTTCTTGATCTTTTCCTAATTTTCTTGCTCTTGTAATGCTTCTCCATATGAACGCAGTTACCGACTGAAACGAAGAGATGTTTGTCGTTTCGCAATCTTGATTCGCCTTTGTTTTCAGCAACCTCACTGTTTCTGATGAGAAATGGAACATTCTCTCGTTCAAAACCGGAGTTTTGTAAAGACTAATGGACTTATCAGTTTCACTGAAGGGAAGACTGTAAGTTGGACCGGACATTTCACGAAAGATTGGAGGATTCTTGAGACTGAGCAAATTGTTGTTGTTATCAATGATGTCTTCTTGTGAATTGAAGATATCGGAAAAAGAGTTGAAGAACTGCCAGAAGGAACTTCCATCTCCAATCGAATGATTCATCGACAATCCTATAAACACTCCATCTACCAATTCTGTTACCTATATAACCGGAACATTAGTAAAAAAGAGTTTCACCTTCTTATTACTACAAATCTGTTCATGTATATATGAAAAATGTACCTTGACTGATAAGAGACTCATGGTGTAACCATCGCGGTTGACTGCTTTGTGATGATCAAAGAAAGAATGAACAACCAAAGGAACATACTTGGATCCAACAATGTCTGACACACTTAGATCTGATTCAGCATGGATAAATCCAGCTCCAGGACTGTTATTACAGTCGACAAACACAGAGTGAGATCTTTGACTTTGATCGTCGGTTTTCAAAGTCGAGAGGCGACCCGCGAGAAGATAGAAATGGAAAAGTGTTGTGGCAAGCGAGTCTTTGAGCTTATGCAGCAAAGTCTCCATGAAGTCTTTTGAATCATCAGATTCAGAAAACGGTGGTTTGAGAAAGAGAAGACCCTTTTGGATGTAATGGGTTGAGAGCATCAAATGATTCAATGGTGAAAAATGGTATGGCTCTTTCCATTTTTCAGGGAGGCTTTTGGGTTTGACGAAGCATTCCGAGATAATCTTTACTTCCGATGAAGAAGAATCCATTTTTTTTTCTCTCAAGAAACCAAAAAAAGAAAGACAAAAAGTGTATTAAGATGTATGCTTATTTTGTCTCTTTCCACGTTTCTTTGCTTCCCTTTTATATATATAACAAATATAGACAACTATATATAGCTATCATCATCAATGATGTCATCATATATCTATATGTTCATGCATTATTTGATCCTGCTAGTCATCATCATCAGTGCTGTCATCACATACATGATCTTTGTTATAGTTGTTGAACTACATTAATTAGTTTTAGTTTGTATTAATCTTTTAATCAAATAACGCGTGAAGTCATGAATGATTTCAACGAAGTTCACCAAACATAGACAGAAGCAAATCCTGAATCCCAAGCCAATCATCATCATCTCACTTAGGAGATAAGCACAAAGGACGTCACGTTATTAAATCTTGACAAAAGTAGAGCTTTGTCGTTTTGGATATGGTTCTAGCTAGTGTTGGAACATTTCAAGAAACCAAACGGAGAAAAGAAGATTCAGAGGGTAGTTGAATCAAGAGAGTGAGTTTGGGAGCAGATGTTAAAGATTTACTGTACTTCTCTGTTTTATGGTTCTGTTTTCAAGTTTACTTTTCTAAGTTCTTACAAACAAGTGTAGAATCAAGAGAGTGAGTGAGTGAGAGTAATTTGTAAAGAACAGCAACTTTATTATCTATAACATTTATCAATCTTTATTTAAATAGTACATACATGCATGATTAATAATGATTGGATTTAGCCAGCAACACAAGTCCTCAATCCAACAGATTCCAATTTATTTAGAGATATGATGATAAGAGAGAGCATATATACGAACAAGATCAAGAAGAAGAGGAGACAAGGGACATGAACTCTTGATCTGATTCCAAAGCTTCCATAAACTCCGGAAGAAGACAAACTTCCAAATCTATGCTTCCTCCTCCTTCTCTTCCCGGATAAGCTGTTACCTTCCCGTCATACTTACCGCCGTAACCGCTTCTAACCGCAACCGCTTTCCCCATCCCAAACTCGCATCCGTACATGTTAAACCTTGGAGAGCTTCCCACGTGAACTAAGTTGGGACTGAAAAGTCCACCAAATTTCAGAAATGACTTCAACCATCGATCAATTTCGGATGAGATCTTTTCTTCAGTGTGTTCTGTTACAGCTTGATGCAGTTTCAAAGCAGCCCGTCCAAACTCATTTTCCAATAGACTACCAGTTTTCATAGTCGCTTGGACAGGAGAGATGTGAACCCCAAAGTGACCTATTGGCAATGGTGGTTTCATTCTTGACCTATTGCCAGCAGCAAGCCTGCAAGTAGTTTCTTGATCATTTCCTAGTTTTCTTGCTCTTGTAATGCTTCTCCATATGAATGCAGTTACCGACTGAAACGAAGAGATCTTTGTCATTCCGCAATCTTGATTCGCCTTTGATTTCAGCAACTTCACTGTTTCTGATGAGAAATGGAACATTCTCTCCTTCACAACCGGAGTTTCGGAAAGAGAAAGACTTATGGACTCATCTGGTTCAACCAAGGGAAGGCTACAAATAGGACCGGACACTTCACGAAAGATTGGAGGGTTCTTGAGACAGAGGAATTTGTTGTTGTTGTCGTTGTTATTTTCAATGGTTTGTTCTTGTGAATCCATGAAGATCTCAGACAAAGAGTTGAAGAACTGCCAGAAGGAACTTCCATCTCCAGTCGAATGATTCATTGATATTCCTATGAACACTCCGTCTACCAATTCTGTTACCTACACAACCCCAAAAAAAAACAAGTCATAGGTTATATGACACTATTACAACACATTGGATCACTACAAATTTATTGACATAATCAAAATTTTATATGAGTTTGAGATATTTATTGAATTAAGTGTACCTTGACTGACAAGAGACTCATGGTGTGACCATCGCAATTCAATGCTTTGTAATGATCAAAGAAAGATTGAACAGCCAAAGGAACATATTTGGAGCCAACAATGTCTGATACACTTAGATCTGATTCAGCATGGATAAATCCAGCACCAGGACTGTTATTACAATCCACAAACACAGAGTAAGATCTTGGATTATCGGTTTTCAACGTCGAGAGGCGACCCGCGAGCAGATAGAAATGGACAAGTGATGCGGCTAGCGAGTCTTTAAGCTTCTGCAGAAAAGTCTGCATGAAAACTTTTGCATCGTCAGATTTAGCAAATGATGGTTTGATAAAGAGAAGACCCTTTTGGATGTAGTGCATAGAAAGCATCACATGCTCCAACGGTGATAAATGATATGGCTCTTTTGCTTTCTCGGTGATGGTTTTTGGTTTGACGAAGCATTTTGAGATTATCTTTACTACCGATGTAGACGAAACCATTTTTGCAAGAAATGTTTGAATCTCTGCTTCTTTTTTTAGTTTTTTTTTTCTGTTACTTACGTACTTCATTAAATATGCTTATTGGAAGGTAACAGAAATAATAACTAAGGTTTTTTTTTGAAAAATTAAGGTTGTTTTACATGCATTAAAAACATGTGTGGAATACGACTGTTCCTTAATCAATTATAATCGGACAACAATGAAATTTGTTTTACATAGAACTAGAAACCTCGGCCAACCCCTTAGTTATCATAATCGGATAACAATCAAATTTGTTTTACATGAAGGAAAAACCTCGGCCACTTAATTATCATAATCGATCGGATAACAATTATATTAGGTTTTATCGATCTTTAATACTCCCTCTGTCACATTTTATTAGATTTTTTAGCTAAAAAAATATTATTCCCTCCGTTTCAATATATAAGATGTTTTGGCCTCTTTTTTTATTTTAAAATATAAAATGTCTTGTAACTTTCCATGCAAATTTTAATATATATTTAATAATCTGTAATCATTATTTATGCAGTCTTCTTTATTATTGGTTGAATCTTTTTAATTTAAATATATATGATACTTTAAAAAAAATACTATAAACTATCTTAATATGTGTGCCTTAACTTAAACATCCTATATTTTGAAACGGAGGGAGCAATGTTTAAGAAACCATAAATATTCATATTATTATTAAATATTTATTCAAATTTTTAACCAATAGAAAAAAGACTGGAGAATACAAATGCTCATAATTAACATATTAAATAAAAATAAATGATGCATAAAAAAATTGAAAAATAATTTATAAAATAGAACAAAAAATAAAAGCTCCAAAGTCTTATAATTTGAATCCCTAATTTGAAACAGATGGTGTAAAATAACACATGTGTCATGATTTCAACTAGTGATTATAAACCTGTGCTTCAGTGATGTCATCGTAATGTTATAGTAGAACTACACTAGTCAGGAATGATTTCAACGAAGTTCACCAAACACACTCTTCCAACACAGACAGAATCAAATCCTGAAGCCCAAGCCTATCATCATCTAACTTGTCATAAGTACAATGACTTTACGTGATTCTTGCCAAAAGTAGAGCTTTGTCGTTTTGAATATGGTTCTAGTGTTGGAACATTTCAAGAAACCAAGGGGACACAAAGATTCAGAGGGTAGTTGAATTGAGGGTCTGTTTTGGGAGCATATGTTTAAAGATTTACTTCTCTGTTTTATGGTTCTGTTTTCAAGTTTCCTTTTCTAAGCTCTTACAAACAAGTGTAGAATCAAGAAAGTGAGTTAGTGAGAGTAATTTGCAAAGAACATCAACTTTATTATCTATATAAACATCACATTTATTAATCTTTATTTCAATAGTACATACATGCATGCATGATTAATAATGATTGGATTTAGCCAGCAACACAAGTACTCAATCCAACAGATTCCACTTTATTTAGAGATATGATGATAAGAGCATATATATGAACAAGGATCAAGAATAAGAGGAGACAAGGGACATGAACTCTTGATCTGATTCCAAAGCTTCCATAAACTCCGGAGGAAGACAAACTTCCAAATCCATGCTTCCTCCTCCTTCTCTTCCCGGATAAGCTGTTACCTTCCCATCAAACTTACAGCCATAACCGGTTCTAACCGCAACCGCTTTCCCCATCCCAAACTCGCATCCGTACATGTTAAACCTTGGAGAGCCTCCCACGTGAACTAAGTTGGGACTGAAAAGTCCACCAAATTTCAGAAATGACTTCAACCATCGATCAATTTCTGATGAGACCTTTTCGTCAGTGTGTTCTGTTACAGCTTGATGCAGTTTCAAAGCAGCCCATCCAAACTCATTTTCCAATAGACTACCAGTTTTCATAGTCGCTTGCACAGGTGAGATGTAAAGCCCAAAGTGACCCATTGGCAATGGTGGATTCATTCTTGACCTATTGCCAGCAGCAAGCCTGCAAGTAGTTTCTTGATCATTCCCTAGTTTTCTTGCTCTTGTAATGCTTCTCCATATGAATGCGGTTACCGACTGAAAAGAAGAGATGTTTGTCGTTCCGCAATCTTGATTCGCCTTTGATTTCAGAAACATCAGTATTTCTGATGAGAAATGGAATATTCTCTCCTTCACAACCGGAGTCTCGGAAAGACTTGTGGACTCATCAGGTGCAACCAAGGGAAGGCTACAAATAGGACCAGACACTTCACGAAAGATTGGAGGATTCTTGAGACAGAGCAATTTGTTGTTGTTGTTATTGTCAATGGTCTCTTCTTGTGAACCCATGAAGATCTCAGACAAAGAGTTGAAGAACTGCCAGAAGGAACTTCCATCTCCAGTCGAATGATTCATTAATATTCCTATGAACACTCTGAGAGTTTACAACATCAAGCCCAAGACAAAAGTCCAAGTCCAAGAAGCCCACTAGGAAGCCCACTCCCAAAACAGAGTCCGACAGTTCAACAACTCTGTCCTTCTCTGCAACAATGCGACAAAGGGAAACAGCAGAGACAGATGACTACGAAGGTGACAAAGACATTACCTGCACAAGATGGTGACATTGTACTATCGAGCCGTTATGATTCTCTTCTGTCATTAGAGGAGGCGTAGATGTTCACCACTTGTCATGAGATTAGGTGTGTGGTAAAAGAACCTAGAATGTTCCTCAAAGTTGTATAAATAAGAACTCACTCTGTAATTGTATGTCAGGGAAAA
>NC_025704.1:3239444-3240192 GCF_000633955.1 Camelina sativa | reverse complement strand
GGGATGAGAGTTTACAACATCAAGCCCAAGACAAAAGTCCAAGTCCAAGAAGCCCACTAGGAAGCCCACTCCCAAAACAGAGTCCGACAGTTCAACAACTCTGTCCTTCTCTGCAACAATGCGACAAAGGGAAACAGCAGAGACAGATGACTACGAAGGTGACAAAGACATTACCTGCACAAGATGGTGACATTGTACTATCGAGCCGTTATGATTCTCTTCTGTCATTAGAGGAGGCGTAGATGTTCACCACTTGTCATGAGATTAGGTGTGTGGTAAAAGAACCTAGAATGTTCTTCAAAGTTGTATAAATAAGAACTCACTCTGTAATTGTATGTCAGGGAAAAGAATACAAAAAAAGTTCAGTCTTCAAAACCAGTTTTTGTTTATTCTCATGGTATCAGAGCTTTCCTTAAAACCCTAACAGGTTGCTGTCATGGCAGAAAGACTCGATCCTTATCCTTTTCCTTCTAATATTCATGTTGCGAGTTCTGTTACTATTAAACTGAGTGACACCAACTATCTCTTGTGGAAAACTCAGTTCGAATCTCTGCTTCGCTCCCAGAAGCTGCTCGGTTTCGTTAATGGTGAAATTCCCAGGCCTACAGCTACTCGAGTGACCACTGTCAACAATCAACAAGTCACCGACCCTAATCCAGCCTATGAAGCCTGGATCTGTACTGACGAACTCATCAAGTCATGGCTTTTTGGAACTCTCTCTGAAGAAGTTCTTGGTCTCGTCCATGCT
>NC_025704.1:3230310-3234295 GCF_000633955.1 Camelina sativa | reverse complement strand
GGATGAGAGTTTACAACATCAAGCCCAAGACAAAAGTCCAAGTCCAAGAAGCCCACTAGGAAGCCCACTCCCAAAACAGAGTCCGACAGTTCAACAACTCTGTCCTTCTCTGCAACAATGCGACAAAGGGAAACAGCAGAGACAGATGACTACGAAGGTGACAAAGACATTACCTGCACAAGATGGTGACATTGTACTATCGAGCCGTTATGATTCTCTTCTGTCATTAGAGGAGGCGTAGATGTTCACCACTTGTCATGAGATTAGGTGTGTGGTAAAAGAACCTAGAATGTTCCTCAAAGTTGTATAAATAAGAACTCACTCTGTAATTGTATGTCAAGGAAAAGAATACAAAAAAAGTTCAGTCTTCAAAACCAGTTTTTGTTTATTCTCACACTCCATCAACCAATTCTGTTACCTACACAACCCCCCAAAAAAAAGCAAGTTATAGGTTATATATATAACACTACAATACATTGGATATCACTACAAATATATTGACATAATCAAAATTTTATATGAGTTTGAGATGAATTAAGTGTACCTTGACTGACAAGAGACTCATGGTGTGACCATCGCTATTCAACGCTTTGTGATGATCAAAGAAAGATTGAACAGCCAAAGGAACATATTTGGATCCAACAATGTCTGATACACTTAGATCTGATTCAGCATGGATAAATCCAGCTCCAGGACTGTTATTACAATCCACAAACACTGAGTAATATCTTGGATTGTCAGTTTTCAAAGTCGAGAGGCGACCCGCGAGCAGAAAGAAATGGACTAGTGATGTGGCTAGCGAGTCTTTAAGCTTCTGCAGAAAAGTCTGCATGAAAAATTTTGCATCTTCAGATTTAGCAAATGATGGTTTGAGAAAGAGAAGACCCTTTTGGCTGTAGTGCATAGAAAGCATCACATGCTCCAACGGTGATAAATGATATGGCTCTTTTGCTTTCTCGGTGATGGTTTTTGGTTTGACGAAGCATTTTGAGATTATCGTTACTTCCGATGAAGAAGAAACCATTTTTGCAAGAAATGTTTGAATCTCTGTTACTTACGTACTTCATTAAATATGCTTATTGGAAGGTAAAAGAAATCATTTAAGGTTTGTTTTTGTCTTTTTGGAAAAATTAAGGTTGTTTTACATGCATTAAAAACATGTGTGGAATACGACTGTTCCTTAATTATTATAATCGGACAACAATTAAATTTGTTTTACATGAACTAAAAACCTCGGCCAACCCCTTCATTATCATAATCGGATAACAATTAAATTTGTTTTACATGAAGAAAATACCTCGGCCAACCCCTTCCTTATCATAATCGGATAACAATTAAATTTGTTTTACATGAAGAAAAAACCTCGGCCACTTATTTATCATAATCGATCGGATAACAATTATATTACCCCTTCACATTTTATTACATTTTACATTAGTCTTAAACCATCATAAACCGATCAGAATAAAGCAGGCAAAAACAATTCATACTTGCATACAACATACTCACCATCTTCTTCTCTCATAACTCCCCATGTGGCAATGCATGTTCCATTTTCTTCTTATTCAACCAGTTGCATCGATTAAATCAGTTTAATCCATATGTGTTTTCTAAAAAATTCAACAGTTTCATTGAATCCATTAAACAGTTGAAAGTTGTATTCAGCACTCTCATTATACATGGTCTAAGACTAATGTACAAGATCACATTTTATTAACTTTTAATACTCCCTCTGTCACATTTTATAACATGACGTTTATGGTTTTTTCACACAGATTAAGAAAACAACTAATCTATTTTATCCATTCTTTGATATATTTTCTAACTTTTTAAGAGAATTTGTTAAAAATACCCTTTTTGATATACCCTTTTTCAAAAATACTCCTTTTTTGGTCATTTTTATTTTTACCCTCTTTTAATTTTTAATGACCACTTTACCCTTAGATGAAAAATATTTTAATCAATAAAAAGAAAAACAAAATTTTCCCGTCAAAAAAATTTTCGACATATTTTTTTGTCAAAAAAATTTTCCCGCAAAAAAAAATTTACAAGGTTTTTAAAAAGTTTTATAAGGCCTTATAAACACCTTGTAAAAGTTTTTACAAGATTTTTTAAAGAGTTTTAAAAGGTTTTTTAAACAGCTTGTAAACACTTTTACAAGGTTTTTAAAAGGTTTTTAAAAGCATTTACAAAGTTTTTAAACACATTGTAAACGCTTTTAAAAGCGTTTACAATGTTTTTATAAGGTATAAATTTCAATATTTTTGGCGGGAAAAATTTTCGATTTTGGCGGGAAAAAATAAAATTTGGCGGGGAATTCTTTTATTTTTGGCGTTAAAATATTTTTCGATTTTGATGACTGTACATTCTTGCTTTCTCTCAAAAATGGTAATTTGGTTATTTTGTATATAAAAGGGGTAGTTTTAAAAATAGTCAACATGAAGAGGTATTTTTAAAAAGGGATATGGAAAAAGGGGCATTTTTGGGGAAGTATCTTTAGTCAAGTGGTTACAGCACCACTTCTGCGACCGATCCCACTGGAGTTCGACTCCACTAAGTTGCGTTACCCGCGTTGTAGAGATTGGCTATGAATCGGGCCTTGTCGATTCAATGATGACAAAAAAAAAGACATTTTTGAGAATGCCCCATTTTTTAATTAGTCAAGATATTAAAATAGTTGGGATAAAATTAAAATAGTTGAGATAAAATTGATATTTTTACCAAACATATGGATTAAAAAATCTAAGATAACATCTATTGTACAACAAAAACATTTACTCTAGAATGACAACTTAAAAAATTCGGAAAAAGTAATGTTTAAAAAACCATAAATATTTATATATTATTAAATATTTATTCAAAATTTTAACCAATAGCAAAAAGACCGGAAAATACAAATACTCATAACATATTAAATAAAAACAAATGATGCATAAAAATCTGAAAAAAAAAATTTATAAAATAGAACAAAAAAATAAAAGCTAAAAAGTCTTATAATTTGAAACAGATGGTGTAAAATAACACATGCCTTATGATTTCAACTATAGTAAGATATTACAATCATCATCAATTGAATAACACATTGTCACATAATAATAACTGCAGTTAACCAGCAACACAAATACTTAATCCAACAAATCCAATTTATCTAGAGATCTTATGATGATAAGAGCATATATTAATCATACAAGATCAAGAAGAAGAAGAAGACACAAGGGACCTGAACTCTTGATCTGATTCCAAAGCTTCCATACACTCTGGAGCAACACATACTTCCAAATCTACACTTCCTCCTCCTTCTCTTCCCGGATTAGCTGATACCTTCCCATCAAACTTACCGCCATAACCGCTTCTAGCCGCAACCGCTTTTCCCATCCCAAACTCGCATTCATACATCTTAAACCGCGGTGAGCTTCCAATGTGAACAACCATCGATCCCAAAAGTGTTTCCAAATGGAAAACAAAAGATGATCAACCATTCCTCGATTGTTGCCGAGATCTTCTCACTAGTGTTTCCGATCACAGCTTGATGCATTTTCAAAGCGGCCCATCCAAAATCATTTTCTAGTAGTTCACCTGATGACACGGTCATCGACCTTATAGAAGAAATGCAATTACCAAAAGAGCTCAAAGACAATGGTGGATCCAGTTTCGCTCTATTGTTAGCAGCGAAACTGCAACGAGTTTCTTGTTCCTTAGGTAACTTTCTTGCTCTCGTAATGCATCTCCATGTGAACGCGGTTAACGCTTGAAAAGAAGAGATCGTTGTTGTTCTGCATTCTTGATTAGCCTTTGATTTCAATGATTGTATTGTTTCTGATGAGAAATGGAATATTCTCTCCTTCAAGACCGGAGATTCAAATCGGCTTATAAATTCATCAGAGTGAGTGAAAGGAAGGCTGTGCACAGGACCGTACCCTGTAGGGAACCAACGTGCAAGAACCGGAGGATTCTTGAGAAGCAAGTTATCGGTTTCTTGTGCATT
>NC_025704.1:3215231-3223912 GCF_000633955.1 Camelina sativa | reverse complement strand
TGCATTCTTGATTAGCCTTTGATTTCAATGATTGTATTGTTTCTGATGAGAAATGGAATATTCTCTCCTTCAAGACCGGAGATTCAAATCGGCTTATAAATTCATCAGAGTGAGTGAAAGGAAGGCTGTGCACAGGACCGTACCCTGTAGGGAACCAACGTGCAAGAACCGGAGGATTCTTGAGAAGCAAGTTATCGGTTTCTTGTGCATTAAAAATATCCGACAAAGAGTTGAAAAAATGCCATAACGAACTTCCATCTCCCATCACGTGACTCATCGACAATCCTATGAACACTCCGTCTACCAATTCTGTTACCTGAAATGCTCCATGTCTTTAGTCTATTTCATATGGCATAACTTTAATTATATACTTTGATGTATCTCTAAATCAAAATGGCAACAAGTGAAGTTAATAACTAGCTTAAAATTTTTGGCTAAGTGAATTAAATGATTTTGAGATTTATTATATACATCAATGAATTAA
Organism: Camelina sativa; assembly: GCF_000633955.1. NCBI lineage: Eukaryota > Viridiplantae > Streptophyta > Magnoliopsida > Brassicales > Brassicaceae > Camelina > Camelina sativa. The sequence continues at coordinate 3,223,428 of NC_025704.1, read as the reverse complement.
TGTACCTTGACTGACAAGAGACTCATGGTTGTGACCATCGTGGCTCACGGCTTTATGGTGGTCAAAGAAAGATTGAACAACCGAAGGAATATATTTGGACCCAACAATAATATCTCCGATTTGGCATGGATATATCCAGCCCCGGGACTGTTATTACAATCCACAAACACAGAGTAGGATCTCGGATCATCGGTTTTCAAAGTCGAGAGGCGACCCGCGAGGGCATAAAAATGGACAAGTGTTGCGGCTAGAGAGTCTTTAAGCTTTTGTAGCCAAGTCTCGATGAAATCATTTGGTTCGATTTCATCATCAGATTCAGATAATATCGATGATGGTTTGAGAAAGAGAAGACCATTTTGGAGGTAATGCACAGAGAGCATCACAAGATCCAACGGTGACAAATGGTATGGCTCTTTCCATTTTTCAGGGAGGGTTTTGGGTTTCACAAAGCATTGTGACACAATTCTAACGTCCGATGAAGCAGAATCCATTTGAAGAAGAAAGAGATTGTCTCTACTCTACTTCATAATTTTTTCTGTTTCTTGATTTTATTTGTTATTCTTCATCAATTGAGGTTATTATATAATTTTGGAGGATTTGTTGTAATTTATAGAGTTTAGAAAAAAAAATAACTAGCATGTTTATTATTTAAGGGTAATCATCCAAAAGGATATGCATGCATTTGATTTAGAAGCATCTGTATCATGTATAAAAATTTTCATTTGAAATAGAAATGTGTACCTTTATTACCATCAATAGATACAATTACCAATAAAATTACATCTTTCCCTTTTTCTTATACTTTTTTGTTTTCCCAATAACTTCATGAACAAGCAGAAGCATCAAAATTAGGCAACACAATGAACGCCATCGACAATGGCAAGACGTTAACAGGAGAGTTTACACCACGGATGACCGGTTCAAGGCTCGGGATATCTCCTGTTGCAGTCGGTTTTAACGGTTTACCATTCAAGATCATTGTTTTGCTCCTCAAGTCACGGTTTTCAGGTGTCAGATGATACTCTTCTCTGTTTAGATATCCATCAGAAGCTTTGCTTCCAATCCAAGAAAATGGTTTTTTCAAAGTATCCAACAATGACTTCTTCTTCTTCTTCGGTTCCACATTCGTAACCAACTTTATGCCATTGCTGACACTAACCGTAAATCCAGATTGATTGCTTAGATTTATCAGAAGCAACGTCACACCAGCCTAAAACCAAGGAAAAAAACAAAGCATTTGAAGCAAACTGTAATGAAAAATGACATTTGGAAACCGAGATTTTAAAGATGAGATGAGTAAACTCACTCTTCCTTTTGAACAATGTGCGTAAACCCGTAGCTGTGGCGGTCCATCTGTGTGAACCGCGAGAACACCTTTTCCCATTAACCGATGCCAAAGCAGAGCGCTGTTCCGATCAAATCAGATAAAACTTCAAGATCAATCAACTATAAGGTCCATAAGCTAAAACTCAAGAGTCCAGATTTGGTTAGGGACGACTCTTACCTATAGTAATCAGGATTTGGAACAAACGTGTTCTTTTCGAGCAAGCCGTAAAACCCACCAACCAGAGTCTGTCTGCAGTAAACTTTAGTGTTGTGTCTCGACGACATTCCAAGCTGATCTAGATACCTTAAGAAAGATTTAGAACCAAAGAGGCTTCTTTTTAGTTCGTTCTTTTGGTAATAGAAAAGCCAAGGGGAAAATTCAAGAATCGGTTCTTCTACCAGAAGCTATCAATGAATGTATCTGAAACATGACGGCCACCACTATTGTAAGCTCCACCAGATTCTCCAACCCAAGGAGAAGCCCACGGTCCATGTTCTTGAATCGTCTGGTTCACATCCTTAAATGTTTCAGATACCTTGCTTAAGAAACTCGGATCCAATATCTTCTTCACCAGTGCAGGATCATTTCCTGAAACACTCAAACAGAGAAGACAGAGAATTCCTCAGAAAATGATCTACACATAGTCACATACATATGTAGAAGCAATGGTTTTGATTCGATTTCATTAGATCTTTTACCAAACCATACCTGAACCAAGATTGTACATATGATGAGTCACAACGTCAACAATACCGGGACCAGAGATCTGAAGTAGTTTGGAGTACCATGGTCGTTCATAGAATCCTCCAGGAGCGACAAGTTTAGGCTTGGCTAACCTAGAATCTTTATAAACTTTGTTGATTACATCTCTAAGTACAATCAAGTCTTTCCCGTAAAGCTCTGCGCTCACACTCGCACCAACCCCGGTTCCACTTAGCTCGTTTCCTAAACCGAGTACAAGGAAAGCTAAGAAAAGAAAAACACCGAGTACAAAAAGGCGACACTTTCAAAAGTTTGATTATTACCAAACTCCCAAGAATCAATAGCGTAACCCTTTGAGACTGTGTAGTTAATGAAATCTTGAGTGTTTACGTGATCCCAAGCCCCACCCCACGCCTTCCCGCGGAGTTTGTGTCTCCCACTCAAAGCGTTTAAACCAAAAGTAATTACAGCTCTGCGCAACAACAAACAGCTAGTTCAAGAGATTCTTCTAAAGGGGTAAATGTGAAGCTTGATGAGAATAAACTGAAAGTAAAGGCTTACCCCGTTGCGGTTAGGAAACTGTGGAGCTCGTCCCATCGTTTCATATGCAAGCATCCTTTAGAGAATCCGAACAAACCGCTGTTCATTTTTCTGAACGGACGGCAAGGAGTTTTGAGATTTCCTACGTCATAAGTCACTTGATCTTGCAGTGAACCGCCAATTCTTATCCTCAACGGCTTGAAAGCTAAACAAATACCCAAATCCCTAAAAGTTTCAGAATTCAACAACACACAAGCAGTATAATGAACACTTTTGGTCTGTAAGGTGCAAACCTTGAATAGCTTTAGAAAGAAGGGGTCGGGTCAAGTCCTGTAAAACATTCGAAAAATTTTCAATTGCAATCGCAGACAAGACATTATGAAGAGACTAATCAGTAAAGACCAAAAGGTGAATCCTTTTCTCTAAATTTTTGCTATTACCATATTGATAACTGAAGAGTATCCCCAAGGACATTGTTGATAGTTGCACTTGTCATGTGGCCACCAGTCCAACGTCGCACAGACAAAGTTCTCGTCAGTCTCAGAGACTCGACGAGCTCCTTCAATAACAATCGATACACGCTTCATCTCTTGAGCCATTGTTGTCTCTGGAGCTACAAGAAGACAACTCAAGATGACAAAGAAAAAAACTCTGAAGCCCATTGCTTTGCTTTTGAGCTTCACCATCCCAAAAGCTCTCTCTCAACTTTTTTTGTTTCTAGCTTTCCTGTAACCAACAAAAAAATAAATCTGAAACTTTTCTAAACACAAATCAAGAAGAAGAAAAAAGTCCTAAAATATTATAAAAAGCAGAACTCAACCACTCTGCAATTGGTTGAGGCTTGCATGTGGTTAAATCAAAAATCTATATACATAGAGAAAGGAATAAACTATACTCTGTAACCAGAGAGTTATGTGTAAAATTACTAATTAGCCCATTCGAGAAGAAAGAAAAGAAAAAAAAAATCAACTTTTTTGCTGACACCATGGAAAAAGCCTAACCTCTGAGATTACCAGAACAAGGAAGTTGATACACAGAGAATGGCTTAGTGCGGAAAGAGTAATATACTAGGGTTTATGATTATAATGCTGCAATTAGCACATCCCCCTTAATTAAATGTAATTAAATTAATCAAGATACTGTTTTTTTTTTACATCAAGTATTGGGTTTAATGAGTCCGACCATGATAATCACAAAGTGAAGTTAAATAATGCGAAGAAAAAACTAAAAATTTGACAGGAGTCAAAGAAGATGACGATGGCAACCTATTCAAATTCTCAAGTAATTATAATTAAACAGTTCTTAATTAATATTATATCGCAGATCGAACTCGAAACCCCTGGGAATGTGAAGAAACTAAAACTTTCGATTGAGATAGAAGAAGCAAAGAACTGACCTTAGGATCCAGCTTCAATGGAGATAATCCCGACTCTAAAGCAAAAGGGTAGCTGTAAAAATCTGGACTTTTTCTTTTTTTGATATAAAGTATAGATTTTGATTATTGTGGATTGTGTTCTTGAGTTGAAGAGCCTTTGTCTTAATCAAAATCTGACGGTAGTGTATAAGATGTGTGATTTATTAGGTGACCCTTTTGGAAATTTGTCGGCTTTCTCTAATTGCTCTGATTTCTTTCCAAAAATTTTGTATATTGTAAATTTTTTATTGTTTGGTAATATTTATGGAGGAGTTGGTGCAACTTGTTGAATCAGAAACCTTCTCTTTGAGACATGATGAGCTTTCTACCACTTTTTTTAATTCTCTCTCGTTAAATTGATTTTGTTTTAACAGAATACAAAAACAAAAACAGTTTAAGCATCTCTTTGAAAACAAGTAAGATCGAATTTGGTGGACAAAATAATAATAATTGATTTAGTTGCTATTCTTTTGCCTTTTTTAGCTTTTACTTTTCCCCCTTTTTTTTTCCTTACTACTGTAGTGATTTTTTTCTTTAAGTATCTTAGTATTATATAAAGTTAAGATTTATTACCTTATCAGTTATCACTTAACTGAATAAATAATAAATTATTTGGTTAATTATAATCAATTTACTATGATATGTTGTATGTTATCTAAAAAAATGATAAATATGTTACCAATATAACTATGATACTATAAATAAAGAATCTACAAAACAAGTCATTTTCAAAGTGTTTACATGTTGTTTCGTTTTCATCTCATATGACTTTTCAAATAAATTCAAAAATCTACAAAAGAGAGTCACTTTCAACTATTTCTACCTTTTTAAAATATTGCCAAGCACAAGTTGCATAAACCAATAAATATCCAGGGAACATTACTAAACAAGATTAGATCTTAAAAGGAATATTATCTTATTTGCTTCTACTAAAAATGGTAAATCCAGATTATAAAATAACACAATTAGAGAAATAAGTAGTAAATAATATTGGTGTCAGAAAGAAAGAAAGAGAACAATCTTTGGTAAAGGAAACAACTGTGGAAGGTGGTTCGAGTCGGTGCATCTGTCAGCTCTTAAGACATTTTCTGAGTCAGTATTTTGCCATGTGTCATGCTTATCTCAGAAGCAACCCAGCCTGTAACAGATCTATCACTTTCTCCCTTTTCTCTCTTATTATATACTTGTATTACTATCATATTATATCTAAATTAAATCAAATTAAGAGATGTAAAATTAGATATTTCACTTTCAAGTTTCAGAGTAAGAGTTAAATATACTTCCTTTTAGTGGTTTTTTTTTCTTTTCTGGTTATCAGTTATGAATTGACCAACCTACTTTATTAGTTACTAGTTACTAGTTATTAACCTCTCTAAGTTTTTTTGTAGGTATTAGTATTAATACCTTTCAATGTTTACATCCAATTCTTTTATTTACATATATAGAAAATCATACTAATATGCTTTCTAGTTTCTACCCATTTTTTGTTTTTTTTTTTTTTTTTTGCTTTAAGGGCCACGCAATATTGAATGGTATTTTGGGAATTGTTTGGTAAGCTACTTTTTCTATATAGGATGACCACAAAATATACATTTTCATTTTTGTCAAATTTTCTACCAGAATCAGCAAGTATAAATTGAAATTTGGGGGCCTTATGTCATCATATATAGAGCCTAGGCTTGGTCGAAATTGGGCTTTTGAAAATGCATTTAGGATATTATTAAGATTTGAATGACGGTGACTGATGGTGTTTGTTTGCTATGGGCTGCATAAGTAATCACATTTTCTTACGGCAGTACAACTTTTCTTTTACGGAGTAGTTGTTAATTGCTTAGGAGAAGATTTACCGCACCACCTAATAATAATGGTGCGTTATGCTCTCTGTTCTATGTTTAAAGGAAAAAAATGTGTCTTAGTTTTTCGTTGTAAAATAATATGCTTATTACAAAACATATACTATTTATTTTGAATCATATATATATATATATATGGCACGAATTATTAGAAATTATTTGAGAGCATCTCTGTTCTTTTTTTTTCTTTGTTGGGAGTAAGCAGCATCTATCTAGATCTTATCTTTTTTGTTCAATAAATATATATAAAAATCAAAAGAATCCAAAGTCGGTCCATCGCAGAAAGCATCATTCCTTAGAAAAATACAAAAAGACGACTTGTTTCCCCCATCTCTCCCGATCCCTCCGTCCGTCCGTCCGTCAATAACCTATAATGCTTTAATATACTTATTATCATAAACTGACACATTAATTAATATATGGACTACGTATTTTGAGTTTTAATAACTTAAAAATTGGAGTATTTGTTTTGTTAGCATTCATACTTGATTTAATTCACTTCGCTTCCTTCATAAATCTTTAAACATGTATCTATGACTAATATTAATGTATATTAATATTTGTCTAAAACTGAAACTTTTTATTTGTCTAAAACTGAAACTTTTAAGAAAAAAAGAAAAATATAAAATGCCAATGCCGGTATACGCTATGTCGTGTTTCAAGCTTCCATTAGGAATCACTTCAGAGATTGAATCACTTTTAATGCAGTTCTGGTGGGAAAAGAACTCAAATCAACGCAGTATACCATGGATCGCCTGGAAGAAACTACAACATTCGAAAAGAGAAGGGGGTCTGGGATTTAGAGACTTAGCTAAATTCAATGATGCACTTCTTGCAAAACAAGCGTGGAGATTGATTCAAAATCCTAATTCTTTATTTGTCCGGGTAATGAAAAACAGATACTACCGAGAGGAATCAGTTTTAGATGCCAAACAAAGGAAGAAACAATCTTATGGCTGGTCATCTATTTTAATAGGACTGGATGTCATTAAAAAGGGTTCAAGATTTATTGTGGGGGATGGTAAATCCATTCGTATAGGTTTGGATAATTTTATAGAAGAGCACCCTCCACGATTAGTTCAAACTGTACCTTTGCAATCAGAAACTACTCTTGATCAATTTATTTCTACTTCTGGTGAAAGTCGATACTGGGATAATCATAAACTCCTTTCATACGTATCCCAGGAAGAGCAGGTCATAATACAAAACATTCATCTCTCACAAGTACCACAACCGGACAAATTAATTTGGAACTATACTAGATCAGGTGAGTACACAGTCAAGACAGGATATTGGTTTGTTACACATTACCCTTTCGATCCTGGAGTAGTCCTAAATATTCCTCATGGTTCAGTGGAACTTAAGAACAAAATATGGAAGCTACAGCTGTTACCAAAGATCAAACACTTTTTATGGCGTATTCTATCGCAAGCAATACTAGTCACCACAAGATTAAGTACAAGAGGTATGAATATTGATCCTCTATGCCCGAGATGTCATCAATCTGATGAAACAATACACCACGCTTTTTTCTCGTGTCCCTTTGCCATGATGGCTTGGAGATTTTCTTGTTGTTCTTCCCTAGCCGTCACTCAACTACAATCCAATACAGAGGACATTATTGCACAGCTACTTAATAGTCACACGCAGATTTCCAACCTGTTTGATTATTTATTACCCTTTGTTTTACTCTGGCGGATTTGGAAGGCGAGAAATAACCAAATTTTCAATAATTATCGAGAAAGTGTCTCAAAAACATTCTTACTTTCGAAATCTGATACAAAAGAATGGATCAACAGTCTACAACATATATCTTCACCATTATCTAATGCACGTACGAATATAACATCGTGGCTTCCACCGTCTCCACCGATCCTTAAATGTAACTATGACGCGAGTTATGATCATCACACTCATGAGGCTGTTAGCGGATGGATCTTCAGAAATTACAAGGGAGAGGCTATTGTGTGGGGTGCAACAAAATTACATAATGTTCGATCCTCTTTACAAGCAGAAACAAAGAGTTTGCTTACTGCAATACAACAAGCATGGATCCGCGGGTACAAGGAGATTGTATTTGAAGGCGATTGTGAAATCTTAACAAAAATAGTTAATGGTGACATAGTGGATATATCCCTAAGAAACTTTATTCAAGATATCAGAACCTGGACTTCCAAACTACAGAAAGCTACTTTCAGTTTTACAAAGAGAGATTGTAATAGGGTAGCACATGCTTTAGCTAAATTTGGTTGTATAAATTGTCAATATTATTGTGACTCTGTACTAAAGCCCCCATGGCTAAGCAGCACACTTTGTAATGATCCAGTTTAATCAATATATATTCATTTGCGAAAAAAAAAA
>NC_025704.1:3134430-3215186 GCF_000633955.1 Camelina sativa | reverse complement strand
CTCAATTAAAGATTTGTTGACCTCTTTTTTTTTTTTTTTTTTTTTACTTCTGAAAATCAAATCTAACCTTCTTTCTCTCTCTCTCTCTCTTTTTATTTTCTTCTGAAAGTCTCTAAAAATCACTCCTCAGTTTTCAAAAAGAGTTGGCTGATCTTAAAGGTAACAACTTTCTATATTTGTATCTCTCACATTTTCATCATAGTTCTTCTTTGTAAATTCTTTAAACTATTATGTTACTGTACTGTATTGTTACTTCATTCTTGATCATAACTTTGAGATCATAAACCAAATCTGCCTTCTTCTTTTTTTTTTTGGTTTATTATATTCATCGGTTTAGTTATTGAATTTGAGTCATGATGATCAAATCTCGATTTTTTGTTTGGGTGTTGATGTGATTGCTTATTTATTGATGGTGGAACCAAAGATTCAATTTTTTTGGTAGACTTTTAATTCTTCCATATGTTCAACGTGCTTCCAAATCAGAGAAAAACAGTTTTAGGATCAAATCATTATTATGTGTTGTTGTTTTAAATGGTTTTGATGATCTGTACATTGTGTTCTTCTCTGCAGTTGTTTGTTGTAATAATAACTTGCAATGTCTGAGGAGAATAATATTTCACAAGTTGATGACAAGTGTTGTTTGGATGATGCAAACCCTTTGGAGATCCCTCTTGTTATGGACGAGCAAGTTCAAGGAGATGATCATGTTCTGCTTCCAGCTGCAGAGACCAATCATCATGTGAATTTGAGACGGTATTCGACTGGAGCTCTTGATAAACCAGCAGCCAAACCTCAGGTTCAAACCCGTTACCGTGGGAGTGGGAACCAAACGAGTTCGACTCATGATCTATGTAAACACGGGAAGAGACGTGAGGAGGATTTGGTTGTCAAGCCATGGAAGTTGGTTAAGAAAAAGAATCTTGAAAGTGGAGATTTGGGGAAAGGTGAGACTTTTAGGAAGTCGTTGGGAAATGTTTCTAAACTGGACAAGTCACCATTGCGGGTTGTAAAGAAAGAAGCTGCTAGTGAGGTTGCCAAATCTTGTGATGGTTTACGCGTTAAGAAGAGTGTCTCAGCTGCTGTAAGAATGGTCAAGAAGACTACTAATCTTGATGTTAAGAAGGTTTCAAAGATCAGCGAGAACAAGAGTCCTAAAGTGGCTCTTTTAAAGAACTTGAAGAACAAAGAGAAGACAGAGATTGATGAACTGGAGCGATGTGATGTTTCATTGGAGAAGACAAATCTTGATGTTAAGAAAGCTTCAAGTATTAGAGAGGAAAAGAGTTCTAAAGAGGATCTTTTGATGAATCTGAAGAACAAAGAGAAGACACAGATTGATGAACCGGTTGGATGTGATGATGTAATGAAGAAGACAAACCCTGATGTTAAGAAGGTTTCAAGGATCAGCGTGATCAAGAATTCTAAAGAGGATCTTTTAAAGAATCTGAAGAACAAAGAGAAGATGAAGACTGATGAACCGTTTAGATCTGATGATGCATTGGAGAAGACATTGTATGTTGTTGAATCTAGTATTGAGAAGAGGAAGAAGAAGAGCATCACAAGTGTTAAGAGTGAAACTCAGCAATCTTCTGAGAAGAAGTTCTTAAGAAGCAGCGGAAAGAAAAGTCTTAGCTTATCACCGTCTTTTTCCCCATCCTCAGAGGAGGTTAAGAAACCCCCGGTCACAAGATCAGATCCTAGGCCTATAAGGCAGACTACTTCCATGTCCAAGACTGGATTGTCTGTGAAGAAAGAAACTGGTTCTGCAAATCTTGTTACTAATCCAAAAACCGAAAGCAAGATTATTAGGCCAAAGAGGATTAGTGTAAAGGTTACTCCTCCTCCTCCTACTGCAACGAAGCAGCTGACGAGTTTCAAGAAAGGCAAAGTTCTTGAACCAAAAACAGAAGATTCCACTGCTACATCAATCAAGTTCAAAAAGAGAGTTGTTCAAGAACCAAAGCTCAGAAGTGATGTGAACAGGAAAAAGAAGAACCTAAGAGACAAAAGAGAAGGTATTGGGAAGGTTAACGGTGAAGGTAAACGAGAGAAGGTTGTATTGAGGCATAGAAAAGTGGAAGTGAAGAAGAAGTTGCAAACACTTTTCAATAATGTGATTGAAGAGACTGTGAATAAGCTTGAAGAAGTGAGAAAGAGTAAGGTTAAAGCACTTGTTGGTGCTTTTGAAACTGTTATCTCTCTCCAAGATAACAATAGAACATCTCAGAAGAAGAAGACTCAGAACAAACCCACATCTTCTTCACTAGCTGTTGAAGGCTAGTCTCCTCTTGAACTTTAAAATTCAAGGTTTGAGAAATAAAGAGATATACAGTTGTGAATTTGTGATACAGATGGTTCTTTTTTTTGGTTCATGAATCTTGTAATGTAAAATTTTCAAAGAAATCATATATTTTCCAATAAGAAATTATGTTTCTTGTACTGTATGATGCTGTCTACTGTTGTAAAATTGGAATCCGGTTTGATTGGTTTATTCTGTTATTGTACCGAACCGGAGTTAAATCTAATTTCACGCGTGTTGAGTTTGACACGTGCGATTTCTTCGTACCCGCTCATCTCTTGTTTCATCATGGTCGTACGTTTCAAAATTCAAACGCCTTCTTCTCTCTTCACTTTACCACACCACACAACTCAAGTCTCAGACTTTAATCAATGGTGGTATCAGAAGAGCAAAGGCAAGGAGACGAATCGAATCGATTAGTGTTGTATGGGGAGAAACGTAAGCCTTCGTTTGATTCTTCAGGAAATTCACAGCGACAACAAGATTTCAGGTTAGCTAAATGTCGAAAGCTCGATGATGGTTACGATGTCGGGTTTCAAGAACGGAATCGGAGCTACGAATCGGGTACAAGTCTTCCGGAAAAGTTCCGCGTCAGGCTTGAGATCTGTTCCCCTGATTCGTTTTCGGTGACGCCGTTTCAATTGCAAGGGTTTCGTTGCCCTGAAGAACAAGAGTGTCTTCGTCAATTAAGAGAGATTCTATCTGATGTAAGTTCTTCAACAAAGCTTTGCTTTTGTTCTAAAAAAGGGGAAATTTTTAAATTTCCGATTTTTAGGGTTTTTGATTTTTGAATTGATTTTTTACTTTCAGGCGATTCCTTCACACTATACTCAAAATCAAGATGGAGGAAAAGCTGGGATTTATAAGATGAGAGACTACAGTATGGTCTCTGGATGTCTTAAAAGGTGTAAGAGAGTTGAAGTTGAAGTTATACCTTGGAAAACGTTGGCTGTTGTTGAGAAGCTTTCTCAGTCATGCTTTTCTGGGAAATGGCAACCTTGTATACCTGAACATTTTACGGAGGAGAAGGTTGAAGAACTGATTGAAACCTTGCCAAGGAAATTGGTGAATGCTCTTTTGCCTTTCCAACTTGATGGTCTGAGGTTTGGTTTACGGAGAGGTGGTAGGTGTCTTATAGCTGATGAAATGGGGCTTGGAAAGACGCTTCAGGTGATGTTTTTGGTAATTTGTGAGGAAATTTTGAAGCTTTTAGTAGTTTGGTGAAGTAGTTAATCTGAGTGGTTAATCTTTGTGTCAGGCTATTGCCATTGCTGGTTGCTTCATAAATGAGGGTTCCATACTTGTTGTCTGTCCAGCTGTTTTGCGTTTCTCATGGGCAGAAGAATTGGAACGTTGGTTGCCATTTTGTTTGCCTTCTGACGTACATCTCGGTAAAAGTCTCTACTGAACTGCGATATAGCAATCTCTGTCTCTGATTCTATTTTTCTCCAGTGGAGCTCTAAAGCGAAAGCTTAATTCAGTTTTTAGAGTTGTTAATTGGCTTCTTGTCACATCGAGTTGGGTTTGATGGAACTTTTTGGTTTCAGTTTTTGGTCATCAAAATAATCCTGCCTATTTACCAAGATGGCCAAAAGTTGTGGTTATCTCATACAAGATGCTTCAGCATCTCCGGACGACTATGCTTGAGCGAGAGTGGGCACTCTTAATAGTAGATGAATCTCATCATCTACGATGCTCGAAAAAGAAGTCAGATACACCTGAGGTAACTAAGACCTCTTGTTCATCATTAATGCCATTTTTAACCATGCCTTCCTGTGTCATTTTTTCTATGATTTCCTAGCTGCTTTTAATTACCTTTGACTAACACAGAGATGGTTCAGTGACACTTTCTCTAAACTTCGAAGAACATCTTTATATCTGAGTGGAGTTCATAACACTTTCGGTTATGCTTTGCAGATAAAGACAGTTCTTGATGTTGCTGAAAAGGTTAAGCACATAGTTCTGTTATCAGGAACTCCTTCTTTATCGAGGTTGTGGAAATTGAACTCTGTGTCAAATCAGTATCGTCTATTTACGTCGAGTTTGTAATTTATCCTTAAAATTGTTACCTTGGTGACCACAGGCCCTTTGACATCTTCCATCAGATAAATATGCTATGGCAAGTCATCTACAAACTTTGACATAAACTTTTGGATTTGCACTACTTCCCTTTTCTAACACTGATTCTGTCACCAGGCCTGGTTTGCTGGGAAAGGACAAGTATGAGTTTGCGAAAACCTATTGTGAAGTTGGGCTTGTCAGAGGTATCCAAGGGAAAATTTTCCAGGTAAATATGGACTTGTGATAGCCTGTTGTGACATCATGATCGTATATTATAAGTGCAGAATACTCCCCATTGCATGATAAGTGGTTACCCATAGGGGATGTTGCGATCATATTTCATTCTATTTCTTTTCAGTCGCTTTCTTACTAATATGAACTGTGGTTCCCTTATCTTAGGTTTTATTTTGTTAATATTGCGAGATAGTAATAAATCTTCTGGTTCGGTGTCGCAGGATTTTTCAAAGGGTACTCGCTTACTGGAATTAAACATACTGCTAAACCAAACAGTGATGGTAAATCCTTGTTCTTCTATTTCAGTTTGGTTCGTAACAGTGGTAGATATTAGGAAACTTGCGTATCAATTGATCTTTCCTCATAATTCACATAGGACCAAGTGTGTCTAATAATTTTTGAATGTTTATGTTACAACTTTAAAGTATTTCTAGTCGTCTAGTTAAATATGTAGACAATTTTAATTTGAATTTTTGGATGAAAATATTTCCATGTTCCAACTTCACAGTTCAGATATCACTGATATGTTATGCCAATTGAAGTTTCATGTATTGTGTTGTGAGGTGTTGGAGAACTATGTATTATGAAATCCCTTTTTATTTGTTACAGATAAGAAGACTGAAGCAGCATGTGTTAACACAGTTACCCCCAAAACGTAGGCAAATCGTAACCATACTTCTAAAGAAGTCCGATATAGCTTTAGCAATGTCTATTGTCAGCGAGGCTAATAAACAAAAAGATGGTGCTATAGCAGAAACCACAGAGAACTCACATGAACCTAAGCGTATGTGGCGTGTTTTTATACCAACCTAATAATTATGTTGAGTTGTTTTTTATCATCAGTATTCAAGACATTTTGATCTACTTAATCACTGTGGTCCATACAATGTTTTAACACATGCTGCCTTTTTAAGTATAGATCAAAATGCTCGTGGATCAAATGAAGCTGGGCATGTAGACACAGAGAACTCTGGAGGCCCTGAGAGTATGTTTTGACTATATTCTTTCCATAGGTGTCAAGATATAATTCTTTTTGCATATATTTGCACTCTTTTTCATTTTATCTTTTTGTTGTGCTTTAGCTGACAAAGAGAATCAACTATGTGGGAAACTTTCCTATCAACAACTTGGCATTGCAAAGCTTTCTTCCTTTCGTGAATGGTTATCCCTACATCCACTTCTGTCAAGATTGGATTATACCCCAGAAGAAATTGATGGAGACACAAGCTCAACTAAAATGGTCATTTTTGCACATCACCACAAGGTTCTGGATGGAATTCAGGTTAGTAGCTTCAATCTCATCATTAGCTCGTTGAAAATTCCAAAACTGTATATCTGTCTGCTAGTTAAACTTGTAATTATAACGATGCAGCTCATGTAACATATGGTGAGCAAGTAGTTTTTTGTTAAAATTTCACTTGTGACTATTGCTTTTCAGGAATTTATATGTGATAAAGGGATTGGTTTCGTCCGCATTGATGGGATGACATTGCCAAGAGATAGACAATTGGCTGTACAGTCATTTCAGTTTTCTAGTGAGGTATGCACAATATGACATATATGTTTATTCACTCTTGAATTGATTGTCCTTGCTGGGATGTGTGATATTTGACTATGCTATGGCTCTCACTCCAGGTAAAAGTTGCAATTATTGGCGTAGAAGCTGGGGGAGTTGGACTTGATTTTTCAGCAGCACAAAATGTTGTGTTCGTTGAATTGCCTAAAACACCGTCACTGTTGCTTCAGGTATTTTTTCTGTACCGCTCTTTTTTTTACTCTTAACTTCTTGTTTTCTCGTTCCTAAACCTATTCTGCAAACATGGTAAGGCTGCTAGATACATAATCTATTGATTACATTTTGAAGGCAGAGGATAGAGCACATAGGCGAGGTCAGACAAGTGCAGTCAATGTATACATCATTTGCGCAAAGGTAAACTTGTTTGCTGCTGCGATATTAGTCACTTGAAGCTTGTCTTATCCATTATACTTGAATTGGATACTATGTAACAGGATACTATGGACGAGACAAATTGGCAAAATCTGAACAAGAAGTTGCACCGTATTTCATCTACCACTGATGGAAAATATGATGGGAAGACCGAAATTGAAGTATCTCCCAAATCTCTGCTCTTTTTCTCAATTCTCAGTAAACTACTGTCCTTGCCTTAGATTTTCACAACACATAGAGGCTTATTCATATGTCATAGGCTTAATTTTATTCACATCACAAAACCAGTAGTTTGTATGATAAAAATTGATGTCTGGACAGATTGAAAGAGCATATATTTTCAAGCCTGCTGAAGAAAGCAGTGAAAGAGAAGTTCTTGAAGCGCAACCATCAAAAGCTAATACTGTAGTAGCTGATAAGATTGTTGAAAGCTGTGAAGATTTGGGATCTGGGACAGATGTATCAAATACTATTGATCTCAAGGTTTATCTCTTGACTTGTCATTCATCAAACAAATTGGACCTTTATGACCTCAGAATTTATCTTTCGTACACCATTAATTATACAAGCCAAATGTCTCTTTGATTATGGAACTCAGATGTCTCATTGATTATGGTACTCAGATATTCACTCGTTTTGGCTGAATGGTTTTTTTTTGGCCAAGCAGGACGACCTGATTCCTCATTTGGATATATTAGAAGCTAGTCCTTTTGATGAAAATGGTTCCGGCTCTGAGATGAAGTCTTCTGGCAGCATTTCTTCTACTATGTTAGACCAGGAAACCCAAGAAAATCATCAGCCTGAAAATGTATGAATTTAAAGGTCTATTTTTCTTCTCTGACATGTCCTAAAATTTATATATTCATTTTCTTATGATGCAGCTTATTGTTGATGATGGGCTTGTGAAAGAAGATGATTCCAGTTCCATTTATCCACTTGTCGATTCCCTGCGATTTGAGGTAAAGTTTAAAGTCTGCATTGGTTCTTCTTATTTTATCCGTTATTCTTGTTGCCTTTGGACCTTGGTGGTCATGAAATATAATTATGTCAAGAAGGCAAAATTTGGTGAATCAACTGCATAATTTCAAATCTCGTGTCAGTTTTTAAGTTTATCAGATCTAGGCTGCAGTCTGATTCTTACTTCTATTATGAAATTTTATTAAATATAATGATCGTTACTTGTTTAGAGCTGACAACACATATGAATCGGATCTTAAATTCTTTTAGGTGAGCCAAAACACTGGAAGAATTCATTTATATTCTTGCATTCCTGGGAAAGATCCACGACCAAGGCCTTGCTTCGAGAACTTCCGACCAGAAGAGATTGAAGCAAGCGATTTAAGTCAGGCTATCAATAAACAAACAAGCTCTGAATCCAATACGGATGATACCGTTCATGTACTTGCTATTTTAGAATTTCTGAAAGAGTGGAAATCATTACGGCCAATCGAAAAGCGGAAACTACTTGGAAAGCCTTTACAATTACCTCTGTCACTGGAGTTAAGCTACTTGAGTGAAAGTGCTAGCCACAACAGCGAGGTATATCTTTAAGCTAAATTTTTTTTCCGAATGTATGATTCCAACATAACTATATTGAGAGTTTTCTGTATCAGGGATTGCTCAGGGGAGGGAGCAAAAGACGAAACACACCGTTTTCTGAAATCAGTATTACTTTACCTGCAAGTGCAGTGTGGAAAAAGGTCAACCTTAGAAGTGGACACCAAAGAAAGGAAAAAGAATACACCCAAGCTTGGAGTATGAGTAACGAACCACTCTGTAAACTCTGTCAAAAGCCCTGCAAGTGAGTGAAAACATGGTTTACTTACTGATTGATGGTTTTTGGTCACTGCTTTTTAATTGAACTTTAAATTCCCTTTTTTTTAATTCTAGGGGAAACAACGCCAAGGAGCCTGAGTATTTTGAGGATCTTTTCTGTGATCTTGCATGCTATGAAGATTACCGGATAAGAACAAGCGGCAGATACATTCGTCAGGTTTTTCTTGGTCATTCTTTCATTATTTAATGCATGTGTTATGGTTAGCAATGTTTCATATAATTTATACCTTAAATGCATCACTAAGAGGTGTAAGGTTTCAAATCTCAGGAACTTTTTCAGATAGAACATGGAATTTGCACAAACTGCAAATTAGACTGCCACCAACTTGTCCGACGGTTAAGGCCTTTACCACTGGAAAAACGCCGTAAATACATAAACCAAGTTGCTCCAGAATTGTTTTCCCGGAAGAACTTGTGAGCCATTCAAACCCAAGTTTTTGCTTGTATTTCTCTTACAATATCATATAAGGAGTTTAATCACTGCATTGAACATACAGATTTTTTTTTTTGAAAATCAATTTCTTAATTTTCTCCTCTAATGTCAAAGGCTTGAAACCCTGGTCACTGATCCAACCGAGGGAAATGCGTGGCATGCAGATCATATCATTCCAGTGTACCAAGGTGGAGGTGAGTCGCAATATTTTACACTAGACCTCTCAGTAAACATCATTCTCAACAATATCACAAGTACATGATTTCGTTTGTGAATTCAACTAATTGAACAAATTGTCTTGAAATTTGGATCATTCATAGGCGAATGTCGGCTAGAGAACATGAGGACACTTTGTGTGGCTTGTCATGCCGATGTCACTGCAGCTCAATGTGCAGAACGTAAAGTGATACGGTCCGAAGCCAGAAAGCAACTGAAAAACACTTTAAAAGAACTCAGAAACATACCAAAGCAAACAGATCTCTCGACTGACGACTGCACAAAGGTATTGATTATGAAAACAAATTCAAATGACATGAGGGGACTATTACAATACATGGCAAGACTCGTTGTAGCATTAAACTTTTGGTATGTATGTTTTCAGGAGACTGATTCAGTAACCGATGAAGAGGAAGATGAGCTTATGGTTGAAGTTCCCGGTAGTTCTTACTCCGTAGATCAGAAAATCAATCATGCCTCATAAAAATAGTCATATTTTTGACTTGTCAGTAAATGGAACTATCAGTGACAAAGCAAAGGTTCTGTTTGTATGATTGTATCTCTGTAATCACAGTTTTGCTTGGAATGAAAGATTAGTTTCTCGGCAGTTTCTTGTCAATAAAGCAAAGTGGTCAGTCTAACCTTTTTAATGGTTAAAACTAAAAATTTCTTCTACATTGTACCTTTTTTAAATTCCATATCTCCGGATTTTTTTTGTATCTGTTAACATATACGTAGTATATTACATGTTCATATATATATATTCCTTATCTCCAAAGCGACAAAAACATCCAAAAAAGAAGTTAATTATTGAAAATACTCACACTTCATGTTTCTATTTATATAAATATAAATAAAATTTGTTGTGTAATTAAGAAGCAAAGGATGTTCCAATGGGGCGAAACGCGAAAATCAGATACTAGAAAAACAAAGAGTGGATCCAATGCTATATTACGTTACGTATCAATATCATCATTGTTTCATTACATGTAACTGAAATGGTAATTATAGTATTCTTGGCAAAAGATCTTCAGATGCCGATCGAGCGCAAATAATACAGTATGTTTTTGGTTCCTTTAAAGTTCAAGAGGATGGGATCTCATAAAGAGAGCCCAGTGAAATAATTGTTGATGTTTCCTTTCCTTTAAGACTTACTCTTTCCAATATGATGTGGTGACCCATTTTAGTCTTCTTCTCCCAATTTCAATAATTTGGTTATGTATACTTATACGTATTGAATACAATCATATACGTATTTTTAGATTCAATCATTCATGGATCTCAAAATTTTTGTAGATTTTGCTCGTCAATTTTGTTATTTAAAATAGCAATTCTATATATAAAACTTATAATGGTAAAAATATTACGTTTTAATCATTTTTTCGATTTTTTAAAAAATAGGTTGGTAATGTTTCCAACAAACCCTAAGCACAGCTTTTAACAGCAAGATGAGTTTTCTTTGAGTTAGAGGGACACAATAGCCCATTATTTTGTGTCTCAAGACTGTTTTTTTCTTTCTTTTTTAACTTGGTTGGAAAGGGTTTACTAACTTTTTGTCTCACTTTTTCTTATTTTAATATCTCTTCTTTTTTTTTTTTTTTTTTTAACAAACATTTTAATATCTCTTCTTAGATTTGATATTTCTAGTCGGCACGTAATTCACACTACTTATTTTTTTTTATCTCCGACGTTAAGTTTCTCACATTTACAAATGCAGAACCAAAACTATGTACTAGTATTCTATCTAATTTCTTTTTTGAAGTAATATCAAATTATTAATTAAATTCATTCGGAAAGCAGTTTTTTTTTTTGTAAACGTTGAACACATGTAGCTTCCTACGATATAGCCATTATAGTTACCATTTTTAGCATACAACAAAGTAATCAAATACCCAAGCAATGATATAGAATATTAAAATTGTTTCCTAAGGAAAATGATGATTTTTAAAATTAATTATGAATCTCTTTTGCTGAAAAACAAAAAAAAAAGAACGAAAAAAGTTTTGAAACGTTAGCTTCCACGTAGTAACGTAGAGATATAAATTTGACCTACAAATCTTTTTCATAACGGTGGATCGGTCAGAGTTTTCGATTTTATAAGTATATATTTACATAAAAGATTATGAGTGTAATAATTATAAAACCAACAAAAAGTAAATAAATAAAGAGAAATATGAAACATGACATATCGAGTAGTAGTAGTGAGAAAGTCTTACATTTCAACTATAAAAACAACATCGGGTGAGAGACCACACAAAGAAACCAAATCAAGAAGCCATTTCAAATTTATCTTTCTTCAAACTAATAAGAATATGGTTTCGGTGACATCAGAAGCATCAAGAAGCCGATCAAAGAAGGTATGTGTGATCGGAGCTGGACCGGCGGGGCTAGTCTCCGCAAGGGAGCTAAGAAAAGAAGGGCACAAAGTGGTGGTATTGGAGCAAAACGGCGACGTAGGAGGGCAATGGTTGTATCAACCAAACGTAGAAGAAGAAGATCCATTAGGAAGAAGTAGTGGTTCCATTAATGGTGAACTTAAGGTCCATAGCAGCATTTACTCTTCCTTGAGGCTAACCTCACCGAGAGAGATAATGGGTTATTCGGATTTTCCATTTTTGGCGAAGAAAGGGAGAGACATGAGGAGGTTTCCAGGGCATAAGGAGCTTTGGTTGTATCTTAAGGACTTTTGTGAAGCTTTTGGGTTAAGAGAGATGATTAGGTTTAATGTTAAGGTTGAATTTGTAAGGGAAGAAGAAGAAGAAGATGATGTAAGGAGGTGGATTGTGAGAAGCAAAGAGAAGTTAAATGGTAAGGTTTTGGAAGAGATCTTTGATGCTGTTGTTGTCGCTACTGGTCATTACTCCCACCCTAGATTGCCCAATATTAAAGGTATGTTATCTATTGAATTCAATAGTTACTAGTTGATCACATTTGTTGTTTATTTACCTATTTTTGATCCCTCTATTTTTCATTTGCTATTTATGTATATATGTATGGTTACTGATTTGTCTTTCATGATTATTTGGTGGCTATAGGAATGGATTTTTGGAAAAGGAAGCAAATCCATAGCCATGTTTACAGGGTGCCTGATCCATTTCGTAATGAGGTGATTGAATATCTCTACATCCTCTTAAATTTGGTGATGATTATGATGGTTATGACTTATAAGGATAGTGATGGTCATGATGGTGATAGGTGGTGGTGGTGGTTGGGAACTCAATGAGTGGACAAGACATATCAATGGAGCTTGTGGAAGTGGCAAAGGAAGTTCATTTAAGTTCCAAGACACTTGATATATCGTCTGGCCTTTCCAAAGTCATTTCCAAACACCCAAACCTTCTTATTCACCCACAGGTTCTGTTCACTAGTATATACTCCCTCCATTTCATAATATAAGATGTTTAGAGAAATATTTTTATTTCATAATATAGAGATGTTTCCAACTTTCTATGCAACTTTTAGATTAAATTTATATTTTATATTATGTAGACTTGTTTATGATTGGTTAAACTTTTTAAAAATAACTATTTCTTAATATGCGTGTTTTCACTAAAACATCTTATATATTGAAACGGAGGGAGTATTATAATAAGTTATCTTATGCAGAGCCGGCCCAAAGGCCAAGCCCATGAAGCATGAGCTTGTGGCCTTATTTTCTGCTGTGTATTTTATATATAACTTTTGGCTTTATTTTCCAAAAAATGTGTTTAGTCTAGTGGCATTTGTCTTTATTAGTGGGAATGAGTTCATGGGTTCGATTCTGACTAATAGCAAAACAGCCTTTTTATTTTAATTTGATTGTGGCCTTTATTAACTTAGAGACGGCTCTGATCTTATGTCATGTTTTTTCATGTAAGAATTTGGATTTTAAAATTTATTTCTTTGATTTCGTTTCGCAGATTGAATCTTTAGAGAATGATGGGAGAGTCATTTTTGTGGATGGATCTTGGGTCGTCGCTGATACAATTTTATATTGCACCGGGTAAGATAGAATGGATAAACAAAAGATCTTTAATTTGATTGATTTGGTTAGCGTTAAAAAAAAAACAATTGTTCTTGAAAGCTGAAGAATAGACTAATTGCTACCTTTTGTTTCCGTTAGAGAAGACAAATAGATAATGATGATCAAGGTTCATTTGATAGTGTGATCTAACCGTAACTAAGTTAAATTAATTAATTGTTGTGTGGCTATGTGGGGTATTGTGGTCTTCATCGACATCGTACACTACACATTGCTTCATGAAATAAATAAAAGAAAATTAATTTCAATTTTTTTTTTTTTTACTATATCAATCATTCCAATTTTAATCAGTAAGATAAAAGCAGGAAATTAAATTAAAAATAATAATGGTTGATCATTGGGATCTGCATGATTTTGCGTAACTTAGATATTAGTCCTACTCCAGTTTCGTCACACAAACAAAAAAGATATTTGTCCTACCTACTCCTACTACAAACTCATTTATCTAAATATCAACTTTCTTGTTATTAAATATCAAAACATATATAATACATATTCTTAACTAAATGCGGGACTCATAAAGCCAGATTGAGTGGGATACAAATTTTTTTCTACATTGGTCTTCTCAATTCACATTACCCCTAGTTCTTGGGGACATCATAGACAAAATATAACCAAATTTTTGTCATTTGTTTTGAGTTTCTCAAAATATATAGTAATATGTATTGCTTACTTTGAGAATAATAATAATGTTTTTGGGGGACCAAAAACACACAGGTACTCGTACAAGTTTCCATTTCTTGAGAGTAAAGGAAGAATAGAAGTTGATGATGATAGAGTTGGTCCACTCTTCGAACATACTTTCCCTCCTTGTCTCTCCCCTTATCTCTCCTTTGTCGGTATCCCAAGAAAGGTCTCTCATCTTTCATATTTTGGTTTTTAGGGACTATACAAATTATTAACATCACTCTTTAAGATAAAAAAAATATAATTGGTGGTAATTTTTTGTTGTTGCAGTTAATAGGATTCCCATTCTTTGAAGCACAAGCAAAATGGATAGCTCAAGTTTTGTCCGGGAAGTCATCTCTTCCTTCTTCTGACCAAATGTTACAATCCGTGGCAGAGTTTTACCGGTCAAGAGATCTCGCTGGAGTCCCTAAACACAACACTCACGACATTGCTGATTTCACGGTAAGTTATAAGTTATATAACTAACACTCTACAAACAGAATTTAATATTTTCTTATACTCTTGATTTCATGTCCTAGCTAAAAACAGTTTTGTGTTATATGTTTTGAATCTTTTTGCTATAGTATTGCGATAAATACGCGGACTATGTTGGGTTTCCGCATTTGGAAGAATGGAGAAAGCTGCTATGTTTGTCTGCTCTCAATAATTCACAGGAGAATCTTGAGACTTATCGTGATTCTTGGGATGATCATGAACTCTTACAAGAAGCTCTTCAAAGCTCTCATTTTACAAACCTCAATTCTTGAAATACTACTCATTTGTCGTTATGTTTAGAAAGAAAAGAGTTTATATCCATACATTTTATACATTTGTTTGTCAGCTGTTGTTGTTTCTTTTTTTTATCTAGTTTGGTCTGCCTATGTTTCTGGTTGATATTTTTATATCCATGCATTTATACATTTGTTTCATTCAATATAGTCTAGTATTCACAACCATTGTTAATGTAGGTTTATATTAATAAAACGTATCAATTTGGTTATAAACATTTACCTCAAAAATCAGAAACCATATGATTTGAGGAAAAACCAAAGCTTTAACTTAATGTATGAACTAAGAATCAAGGTAATGTAAAAGACTGGTTATGATGGTTCATCTAACTAGCTTTGAACTTTGTTCTGTACCATCTCTAGTCTAAAACACAGTCATTGGCATTAGATGAACTGATATTCCAGAAGTTTAGTTTCTCCTATTTAGTCTTCATCTCTAGAACAAGACTTGTTACAAAAAAAAGCATCATCAGTAATAGTAAGACTCTTAATTCTCCAAAAGAAAAACATGAAGCCAAACTATGGCAAGGATTGTAATTACTTCTTTAGTTTGGCTATACTACTTGGTTGATGATCATGTGAGTAAAATCAGCAGCAGGAATTCTAGAGCTCCGTTTGGCTATACTACTTGGTTGATGATCATGTGAGTAAAATCAGCAGCAGGAATTCTAGAGCTCCGTCTTCGCTTTTTTAAGGCTCCCCAATAAACACCTGTTTTTTCTTCTCCCCAAAAAGTGAAAGCATCTATTGGTTTAGGAGTAGAGCTTTTGCGCTTGTTCTTGAGGAACACGCAATTCCACTTTAGTTCAGATGCTTTAATTAGCTTTCCAAGTACCTGCAGATCCTCATTGGCTTCACATTCTGAAAATGTGCCTATACTCACGTTATCATCATGCAGGTCATCTTTGCATTTCCGCTTTCCCTGCCTGGCCTTGCTTCTCCTCTGCTTCCCAAGGACTATGCTAGAGACTGCTGCTCCTTTGTTGTCTGTCTCGTGCTCCTCTAGCTTCTTCTCTTTTTGCATCTTTGCAACCGAAGAAGAAATATCGGCGAACCAAAGAAGATTTTTGCTTAGGGAAGTAATATAATCAGTGGCGGACTTTCTAGACATATGTACTATAGCCTCAGCTGCAGACACTTCTTGATAATTTCCTTCTTTAACAAGAGATATCTTTCTGCTCTTCTTCCGTTTCATTCTTCCACTCTTTTTCGCAACTACTCTTTGACCCTTACTGGACTTCATTTGTGGTTTACAACGCCTTTTGTTTCCTAGATTGGTCCCCTTCTCTGCACATTTTGCCTCAGACAAAGAACTTGAACTCCCTTTCTCCATACTCGTTTGATTGCTTTGAGATTCTGAGCTGACCTGAGCACTCAAGTGCGGGTCATGCTTTGAGCCTTTGAAAGTTTTGTTGGTTGGACAAAGTTCTACCTTCTTCCTTGACCTTGAGCCTCTCATGAATGACTTAAATCGCTTGTCCAAAAGTAAAGTGTTAGTTGAACATGGTAGAGCTTGAACATTCACTCGCGGCTGATTTGAACTGTGTTTTCCACGAACCGTAACAGAAGAAGACTCTTGAGGTTTCTCGGTTTCAAACTTCTTTGTTTCTTCATCTTCGGATGAAAGGGGAGACATATTCAAGTCAAACCCGTACTCTGCTCCAAAGAAATATCATATCAATTAACCTTCCATATCAAGTAAGTGTGAGGCAAAAAACCAATATGTAAACATATAGTTCCATTTTCTTACCTTCTCGACATTTAACAGATCCTTGCGCTTCATTCATCCCGTTGAAACCTTTTAATGAACTTTCTCCTTCATTCTTTCTATCAGACTCTTCTCTAATCCCATCTGATGTAACTGGACTCAAGAACTGACTGAACACATTATCTGAATGTTCCTCGATCTTGGCAGGTTCATTCAAATCAAGTTGTAGCTTACTCAACTGCTTACCCGAATCCAAAGACATCATTCTCAGAGATTGCTCTTTCAAAAAGTTTGGAGCTTCATGGACTCCTCCATGCATATCATTATACTCAAAAACCGGTAGTTCCAGATCCAAGACCTTCTTCTCAGACTTCTCAACCTTGTTATCTACAAGAAGCTCAGCTTCCATTTGGTAAGGAATGTTTTCTTCATGAGGCAAATACCTAGTTTGATAAGCAGAGATGCTCGAACTCATCCAGTGTGTTCTAGGGATAGGGAAACCAGAATTTAAGTACACGGCGTTTTGATGTCGAGTTCCTTCCATTTCCATCATCAATTCCTTCTGCCTTCGGTACAGACGATGAAGCTCATAGATCTATAATGGAAAAAAAAGTATCAAACTCTTTAACTTGGAGGAAACAAGAAACACCCCAAGATAACGCATTAAAAAAAAAAAAAAACACACCTGACTTCCAAAGACAGATTCATGTACAAGCATGGTGTGTCTCAACGCTCCTTTCACTTGGCTATGATAAAGATCACGATACAACAAAGAGAATGTATCATCAACATTCAGGTTCACGCCGTAACTATTATTGGTTAAGACCGAATCAGTGTCCTGTACAGGACACAAACTCCAGCCAGTTCTTGCATTCGTAATGTCACGGTTAGAGAAATTGCACCCCGGGAAAAAGCTGTTCTGCTGCATTTTATTCATTCACTTCACACAGTCTTGAGCAAGATCGCTGTACCAAGAAAGAAAAAAAGAAACAATTTTATCAACTTGCATGAACCAATAATTTTCATAAGGAATCATCAAATCTACTTTTTTATTCTTTATCCATAGTTGCAAATGTGGAAGGTGAGGTTGTAAATAAAAGATCTCAAAGACTATTTTTTGGGCAGAAACATCATCACAAGTGGTTGAAGGTGAAGTCAAAGAAAAACAAAGCTTTTCTAAAGCAGTAAGGAACGAATAAAAACAAGCCAACAGTTAACGACCTACCTAAGTAAGAAGGAAGCAAAAGATGAAACTTTTGAGTTAGATTCCTAGCTAAGTGAACATAGTAATGAAAGGAAATCTGCAGAAGAAAAAAACCCAGAAACCATATAATCAGTAAAGTGACAAGACACAACAAGAAGAGAGAAAGGATCTACCTTTAGAAAAAAAAAAACAAGAACTCTGAGATTTTCAGCTCAAAGTTTCTTTCTTTAGTTGAGGAAGATGCTGAGAAAACAGAGAGAAGAAAGAAAGAAAGAAAAAAAAGCTTCTCTTTTTTATTTTCCCGAAGATGTTGAGAAAACAGAGAGAAGAAAGAAAAAAGCTTGTCTTTTTATTTTCTCGGGAAAATGCAAAAAAGGAGAAAGTGGGATACACCCCCAAAAGAACAGGGGATCTCTCTATATTTATCTTTTAATCTTTAATGTTACAAGTGCGTCCGAGATCTGCTGGGCCATTATTATCTTTGGATTGCAGGGACTTTGTAGAATTTTCTCAGGAAACAAACAGAAGAAGCGAAACATGGGACTTGGAAAGAGAGAGACTTGTGTTGTGCTGTGCTGTGCTGTGCTGTGAGTAAAGAAGAAGAACAAAAAAGATATTAATTTTTTCGTCTTTCTCTCTCTCTCTCATTCTTTCTTCTTCCTCTTTGTCTTTTTCTTACATTTAATGTCTCTCTCTCTGCTCACTATCCCCCAAGTCCTGAGAAAAATTATTCTCTTTTTAGTACTTCATTTTGTACATTGAATAAGGTGGAAAAAACTACTATTACACAGATCCAGCAAACCAATCCTAATTTGTTGGAAGATTAAAATCAGATCTTTTTAAGACAAACCATCTGGTCGAACCGGTTTGAATAGCGATTAAGAAAGAAGGCATATGTTCTTGTTAAAGACGAAGACACGCTACCATCTCTCGACAAGACAATCCGGAGGATGTTTTTTGAAAAAAAATCGTCTGAACAGCGACATTATTTCAGGAACCAAACAGACGGATTCAGTAGACCATATCACCTTCTTCGCCGATTCAAATCACAGAACCCTAAGAATCAATCGCATAGACTTCTTCTGTTGTTGACTTGTTTAAACCGCATCTAAAAGAGACACGCGACTATTTTAGTCAGGAAGATCAATGGGCTGTTAACTATACTTAAGCCCAACTCTTTTTATATGGGTCTCAGTTAGGAAGACCAATGGGCTGTTAACCGTTTTTTTAAATATAAAAAAAAAAATCGTTTTTAGTTGTTTGATCATATACTGTACGTATATTACTTTCACATTTCTAATTTATTATTTTTTTCGTGCACATTCTACAATTAGTTTTCAGTTTTCACAGCAAATTTATATCATATACTCATGTAGACAAATTACTGTCCTCTCTATGATCGATTGATAAAAGAAGGGATCCGTCTGAAAGGATGAAAAAGAAGATCCCCTTTATTAAAGTTTTTTTTTTAAACATCATTATATTAAAAAAATACATTACACGTATATATTATACATGAACCAATTATAAATGTGGTAAGTACGTACGTACACGGAACATGGTTCACAAACAAAAAAATGTGAATGTGTTTAATGGCTTGTTCGCATATGAATGAATGATATTACTTCTAGGAATTTCTAAAAATGACGTGTTTTAGACAGATGGGAAAACCCCCAAGTTGAAATTTAATTATTATTGTTATTTTCGTAAGAAACGTGGTTGTAATTTTTTTTTTAAATAAAAAAATTGATTACTAATATATCCACGTAGGATGAGACAGACACCTAGAGAGTAGAGAACGGTCTTGTCTTCGTCTCGTCTGTCCAAAAAAATCCGAACCGAGTCTTTGTTACTTTTTCTCTAAACTGTGTCTAAAGTCGTCGTCCACTTACGCTTTTTGGTTCGTGTTCCGTCGAGTTCAATTTCAATTACACAACACAACTATGGTTACGAATCAAAAAAGTTTTTTTTTTGTTTGCTATTATTAAATACCTCTAAAATAATGAAAAAAGTAAATTAAAAAAAATAAAATAATAATAATAAAAATAATAAATTAAATTGAGAAAAAAACTGCTGGAAGATTTGTCGAAATCTCATATCTTGTTCGTTCTATTTTGTAATTCTGAGCTTCGTCTTTCTCCTTATTTTCACCTGAAATTCTTCATCTCACTGTCACTTCCTTCTCTCTCTTGATATATTTTTTAACAAACTATTTTGATTAGCTTCGAAGATTCTTTGTTTTCCACGATTCTGCATTGTACATATAGAGAGAGAGAGAGAGAGAGAGATCGATTCAATTTGAACCCAAAAAAAAAAAAGTAATTTGGAAAATTTCTTAGAACTTTTTTTTGGGGTTGGCGTTGTGATTACGACTTGTGTTGTTTCCAAAATTAGATTATAGAGAGGAGAATAATTCTGGGAATTGGGGTCTTTATCATGCTCTTGTAATTTTGCCAAAATTTGTCTACTTTTTTGGGCTTAGGTGGGGGTGAAAAAAAAAAATTAGGGTTTGTGAGGTGAATTTAGAGGAGGGGAAGAAGGGGATCTGGGGTTTAGGTCAACGGAATTGGAGCAGTCTATAATGATCTCTTTGTTGTTTTACTAAATCCGACGGTTTGGATCTGATCGCGGGAGAGACAGCGCCACCGGATGGCGCTGTTCCGTCGCTTCTTCTACAAGAAGCCTCCGGATCGCCTTCTCGAGATCTCGGAGCGTGTTTATGGTAATCTACTCTTTCTTGAATTCTTCTGTTTCAAGGATCAACCAACAAAAAAAAATTAAGCATCTCGAAACTTGCTTAAAATAATATTGGCGCATTGCTGGTTGGTTGGAGGGGTTTTGGCAGTTTAATTGCGTTGAGAATTTCGAGTGTAGCTTTTTGCAAATTGGAAGCTTAGCTGAACTTGTCTCTGTTTGAATTAAAGAGGTTTCTTAGGAATCAGAATCTCTTTGATGACCAATTTATAGCTTTGTGGGATATTCTTCTATTGTGTGTGTGTGTGTGTGTGACACGAAACCAAGAAATAAAAAACTGTGCTTTCCTTTAATGTTCGACAATGATACTTCTACATTGTATTCAGTGACAAAAGTCTCAAAGCTATAGGAATTATGTATTTGAGTTTCCAGGTTTCTGAGCTGTGATCGTCTCTTGTTTCTTTTTTTGTTTTGCAGTTTTTGACTGCTGTTTCTCTAGCGATGTTATGGGGGAGGCTGAGTACAAAGTATACTTGGGTGGCATCGTTACGCAGCTTCAGGATCATTTCCCAGATGCATCTTTCATGGTGTTTAATTTTAGAGAAGGAGAACAACGAAGTCAAATATCAGACGTGTTGTCTCAATACGATATGACTGTAATGGATTATCCACGGCAGTATGAGAGTTGCCCGCTTTTACCTCTCGAAATGATTCATCACTTCCTACGATCGAGTGAAAGCTGGTTATCGTTGGAAGGTCAACAAAATGTTCTCTTGATGCATTGTGAAAGAGGTGGTTGGCCTGTTCTTGCCTTCATGTTATCGGGGCTTTTATTGTACAGAAAACAGTATCATGGTGAGCAGAAGACTCTTGAGATGGTACACAAACAGGCTCCTAAGGAGCTTCTTCATCTATTGTCCCCTTTAAACCCACATCCTTCTCAACTCAGATATCTTCAGTACATTTCCAGAAGAAATTTAGGCTCTGACTGGCCTCCTTCAGACACGCCTCTTCTTTTGGATTGCTTGATTCTCAGAGATCTCCCACATTTTGAAGAGAGAAAAGGTTGCAGACCAATTCTACGCGTTTATGGGCAGGATCCTAAAGCCCGAACCAACAGGAGTTCCATACTTCTCTTCTCCACATTAAAGACAAAGAAACACACTCGTCTCTACCAGCAGGTACATCTAGACTATTGTATCTTTGTGACATAATATTATCATCACACTGATTTATGCACGGGAAATGGTTCTAATAATACCCTTTTCTTTCCATGTGAACTTGAGACGGTGGTGTAGTTTCCCACATATATGAATTAAAAACATTAATAAAAAGATAGTTTAGAGTTTGGGAGCTCGTTTATACCAATGAAAAGCTCATATGTGTGACCTCATCTGCAGGAAGAGTGTATCCTGGTGAAATTAGATATACAGTGCCGCGTTCAAGGGGATGTTGTTCTGGAATGTATACATTTGCATGATGATTTTGTNACCAATGAAATGCTCATATGTGTGATCTCATCTGCAGGAAGAGTGTATCCTGGTGAAATTAGATATACAGTGCCGCGTTCAAGGGGATGTTGTTCTGGAATGTATACATTTGCATGATGATTTTGTGACTGAGGAGATTGTCTTTAGAATCATGTTCCACACGGCATTTGTGCGTGCTAATATTTTAATGGTCCACCGCGATGAGATGGATATACTTTGGGATGCAAAGGACCAGTTCCCAAAGGAATTTAAGGCAGAGGTAGGCCGTTGTGAAAATATTCTCTGATCATCTTTTGAATAAGGCTGTTAAGTTTGAATGCATACTCATATATGTATCAGGTACTTTTCTCTGGCGCTGATGCCGTGGTGCCTACTATCGCTACTTCTACAACATCAGAAGAAGAGAACGATTTTGATATGGCTTCACCCGAAGAATTTTTTGAGGTGGAGGAAATTTTTAGCGATGTGATTGATGGACCTGACCATAATAAGAAAGATTCGGATAGTTTTGTGGTTGTTGATACTGCTTCAGATGATTCTGAGGGAAAAGAAGTGTGGAAGGGGGACGTGGATCCCAATGCGTTTCTAGATTGTGCATCAGTTGGATCAGATGATTCTAATCATAAACATGATATGCATGCAGAGACTAGCACGGATCCGGTTAAAGATATCACTGTTGATGATGTACATTATAGGTCGGATGGGAAGGCAGATTCTAATATTGACTCAGTGAAGGATATAGGAATAGATGATGGTGATGAGCAGCGAAAGAGAAGGATCATGGAAGCGAAGGAAAATGATTCTAGCACAGCAGAGACTCAACGCAAAGGTGATGCAGAAGGCAATGGTTCCCAGGATGATTTAGAAGAACCTAAAGAAAAAGATTCTAGAACAGCAGAGACTCAACGCAAAGGAGAAGGCAATGGTTCCCAGGATGATTTAGAAGAACATAAAGAAAATGATTCTAGAACAGCAGAGACTCAACGCAAAGGAGAAGGCAATGGTTCCCAGGATGATTTAGAAGAACCTAAAGAAAAAGATTCTAGAACAGCAGATACTCAACGCAAAGGAGAAGGCAATGGTTCCCAGGATGATTTAGAAGAACCTAAAGAAAATGATTCTAGAACAGTAGAGACTCAACGCAAAGGTG
This sequence comes from Camelina sativa, assembly GCF_000633955.1. Lineage (NCBI taxonomy): Eukaryota > Viridiplantae > Streptophyta > Magnoliopsida > Brassicales > Brassicaceae > Camelina > Camelina sativa. Next base: position 3,192,435 of record NC_025704.1, on the reverse strand, counting down.
ACGGAGAAGGCAATGGTTCCCAGGTTGATTTAGAAGAACCAACGACTCAGAAAACCAGTTCTAATCTCAACAAACCCATATCCGAAAAAACACAAGCTACACCAAGGAAACAGGTCGGAGCAAATGCAAAGGTGGCTGGAGATTCACTTAAACCGAAGTCTAAGCAGCAAGAAACACAGGGTCAGAACGTAAGAATGGCTAAGCCTAACGCAGTTTCTCGATGGATTCCTTCAAATAAGGGCTCATATAAAGATTCTATGCATGTGGCGTATCCCCCAACAAGAATTAACAGTGCCCCTGCTTCAATTACTACTTCTCTCAAGGATGGCAAAAGAGCTACATCACCTGATGGTGTGGTTCCAAAAGATGCTAAGACTAAATATCTGAGAGCGTCTGTTTCTTCACCGGATATGAGTAGTCGAGCTCCAATTTGCGCATCACCAAATTCTAGCCCAAAGGAAAAGCCGGCTTCTCTACCTACTGCCTCTCCCCATCAAGCTTCTCTAACCAGTGACGCCACTACATCAGTTTTACCCTCTCTAACCAGTGAGGCCACTACATCAGTTTTACCATCTAAGCAAGCAGCTGCATCACCGCCTCCACCTCCTCCACCTCCACCACTGCCTAATTACTCTTCACAGAACCAAAATGACAGATACTCTCAAACATCTGAGAGACCAAACAGTGGAACCGTGTTGCCTCCACCACCACCATCCCCACCTTGGAAGTCTGTGTATGCTTCAGCTTTGGCAACTCCTGCAACATGTTCTACTTCTCAACTTCCTACCTCTTCACCGCCTCCTCCGCCGCCTCCGCCTTCATATTATTCAGTAGGCCAAAAGAGCAGCGACACTGAAGCAAATCAGCTCCGATCAACACCGCCGCCTCCGCCTGCATACTATTCAGTAGGTCAAAAGAGCAGCGACACTCAAGCAAATCAGCTCCGATCAACACCGCCGCCTCCGCCTTCATACTATTCAGCAGGCCAAAAGAGCAGCGACACTCAAGCATATCAGCTCCTATCAACACCGCCTCCGCCTGCACACTATTCAGTAGCCCAAAAGAGCAGCGACTCTCAAGCATATCAGCTCCCATCAAAACCGCCTCCTCCTCCGCCGCCTCCGCCTGCATACTATTCAGTAGGTCAAAAGAGCAGCGACACTCAAGCAAATCAGCTCCGATCAACACCGCCGCCTCCGCCTTCATACTATTCAGCAGGCCAAAAGAGCAGCGACTCTCAAGCATATCAGCTCCCATCAACACCGCCTCCTCCGCCACCTCCCCCGTTTGCATCAGTGAGGCGAAACAGTGAAACTTTGTTACCTCCGCAGCCGCCGCCACCACCTTGGAAGTCTGTGTATGCTTCGTCTTTCGAAACTCGTGAACTGTGCTCCACATCGTCCCCTTCTAAACCACCACCACCACCTCCTCCTCCTCCAGTTAGCTCATCAAACACGCCGCCACCACCTTGGAAGTCTGTGTATGCTTCGTCTTTCGAAACTCGTGAACTGTGCTCCACATCGTCCCCTTCTAAACCACCACCACCACCTCCTCCTCCTCCATTTAGCTCATCAAACACAACAATAGCAAATGGACATCACATTCCCACGCCTCCTCCTCTGCCTTATACAAGTGTTGCACCTTCACCCGAGGTCCCACCTAGTAAAACAGCTCCACCGCCCCCACCTCCTCCTCCTTTTAGCCAGTTGCGTTCAATCCCTCAACCTCCGCCACCTCCTTTTAAGAATGCACACTCAGTACCTCCCCCTCCCCCTCCGCCACCAAGTCATGGAACACCTCCGCCACCACCGCCACCTCCGTTTAGATCTGGGGGACCTCCGCCACCACCGCCACCTCCGTTTAGATCTGGGGAACCTCCGCCACCACCGCCACCTCCGTTTAGATCTGGGGGACCTCCGCCACCACCTCCCCGGATGCCTGGAGGAGCCCCACCGCCGCCGCCTCCTCCAATGCGTGGTGGAGCCCCACCGCCTCCGCCTCCTCCGATGCGTGGAGGAGCCCCACCGCCGCCTCCGCCTCCTGGTGGTCGTGGTCCTGGTCCACCTCCTCCTCCGCCTCCTGGTGGTCGTGGTCCTGGTCCACCTCCGCCTCCTGGACCAAGACCTCCGGGTGGTGGACGTCCTCCGCCTCCAATGCTTGGTGGTAGGGGAGCTGCAGTTGATCCTAGGGGAGCAGGAAGGGGACGTGGTCTTCCACGCCCAGGTTTTGGGTCTGCAGCTCAGAAAAAGTCTTCCCTGAAGCCATTACATTGGGTTAAAGTAACAAGGGCTTTGCAGGGGAGCTTATGGGATGAGCTACAGAGACATGGAGAATCGCAAACGTATTGGACTAAACCTTATTTTTGCTTTTTTCTTACTTCTAAGTTCCCTTCTTGCACGTTTGATTATCCACGAAACTCAATTCTGTGATACTGAGGTTTTATTGACCATTGCTAATTAATCGTCATCTTTTCTTTCTGCTAGTCCATCAGAATTTGATGTCTCAGAAATAGAGACCCTTTTCTCTGCTACAGTGCCAAAGCCAGCTGACAAATCTGGGAGTCGACGAAAGTCTGTTGGGGCAAAACCTGAAAAGGTTCAACTGGTATGTGAAATAATCCTATCCTTGGTTACTGTCTGAGTACTACCCTGTGTATCTGTAAAATATATAAAAAGTTGTACTAAGAATGTCTCTATTAGCTACTGTCCTGGAATTTCTTCTACTTTGAAGCCTATTGCATGTCTGTATACTTTTGTGGCTCAATATTCAACTCGTTTTGAAAAGTTGTAATTGTCTGTCTTATGATTTTCCAGATTGATCTTAGGAGAGCCAATAACACGGAAATTATGCTTACGAAAGTAAAGATGCCTCTGCCTGATATGATGGTAAGCTCCAAAACCTACTTTTCAAAGTCATTATTGGTTAATCTTCCATAGCTTAATGATAATTATCCACATTTTTTCTTTGCATCATCCAGGCTGCAGTTCTGGCAATGGATGAGTCTGTATTAGATGTTGATCAAATAGATAATCTTATAAAATTTTGTCCAACCAAGGAGGAGATGGAGCTTCTTAAGGTTTTGCCTCTTGACTTTTGAGTAGCATTTTCGACATTTGTCTTTTATTTTGGAGATCATTTGTGAAATATTTCAATTTTTGGTTATCAATATTCACTTTTTTATTGACAATTCTTGGTTATCAATATTCACTTTTTATTGACATGAGTCCTTGTTTTTGGTCGTAATTGACTGATTTGTTGTAGAACTACACTGGTGACAAGACGACCTTGGGAAAGTGTGAGCAGGTCTGTTTAAGTCTTGAGATTCTCAATCTCGCACTGTTTTTGGTTCCTAGTATAATATGGTTAGCAATTAGCTTACTTTGTTTACTTCTGTCATCCATTTTGTTGTCGCAGTACTTCCTAGAGCTAATGAAGGTGCCACGAGTAGAGGCAAAGCTTAGAGTATTTTCTTTCAAGATTCAATTCGGCACTCAGGTCTGGTGGTATTACTTATACTGTTATAATCTTGTGATTCTCTGGAGGACGAAATTTTAGAGTCACCAGTGTCTATGTAACTGTAGATTATTGATCTTATTGATAATGATGTTTTTTTTGGTGCAGATAATAGAATTCAAAAAAAGTTTAAATGCAGTAAATTCTGCATGCGAGGAGGTAAGAAGATGCTTGCTGTAATTAACTCTATTTTTTAGTCCATCATTTCTCCTTGTTAAAATGTGCTCCTTATTGCTGTTCATCAGGTCCGTAATTCCCAAAAGCTAAAAGAAATTATGAAAAAGATTCTTTACCTGGGGAACACACTTAACCAAGGAACTGCAAGGGGTAAGTATTATATCAATCGTATTTTACATCATGTTTTAGCAACAAGACATATCCTTATGCAAGACAATAAAGTTCTCTGCTCAATGTGGGCTAGATTCGGCGCCTTTGTGGCTGATATAATTCTTGCTCTGCTTTATGCAGGCGCTGCTGTTGGATTCAAGTTGGACAGTTTATTGAAATTAAGCGATACACGTGCTGCTAACAGCAAGATGACCCTCATGCATTATCTTTGCAAGGTAAAACTATAATCGAAAAAAAGCAGGATCAAGTTTCTGATGAGGGTTGTAATTAGATTAGTCTGGCTCAGGAGGAATACATAATTCTGAAACCCTCATCTGTTTCTTTCTTTAGGTCCTTGCTTCCAAGGCATCAGTTCTACTGGACTTCCACAAGGATCTTGAAAGTCTTGAATCAGCCTCAAAGGTTTGCGTTTGTGCTTTTTTCGTCTTCAACTCATTTAGTTGCAATTGGCTCATCACTTGATTATCCTGTCTATTTCAGATACAACTGAAGTCTCTGGCTGAGGAAATGCAAGCCATAATCAAAGGGTTAGAAAAATTGAACCAGGAGCTCACTGCATCCGAAAGTGATGGTCCTGTCTCTGAAGTTTTCCGTAAAGTATGTTGGTTTTTCTTTCTTTTTCCTTTTGCATATTTTATCAATAAGGAATGCGAGATTAGTTCCATGACTGTGCCACATAACCCGTTGGAAGATACTTCTTCAGCTTAACTTCTTTTGGATACTAAACCTACGTTTATGTTTTCGATGACAGACATTGAGGGACTTCATATCCATTGCCGAGACTGAAGTGGCAACTGTATCGAGTCTTTACTCGGTCGTGGTAATTTGTCAACCTCTACTATTCCAAGCCCCTCTTACCTTTGACAATGTGTTTTGAGTCCTGAGATGATTTTTGTTTTGTATCTTATGATGGACAATAGGGAAGAAATGCTGATGCACTTGCGCACTACTTTGGTGAGGATCCTAACCGTTGTCCATTTGAACAAGGTATGTCGCGGGATATAAATTTCTCAAACTCTTGGGGCAATAATATACATAGGAAAAAGAAGTCTCTATTCGTTTTTTTAGTTGGAAGTGTTATGTAGCTAATAATAATAATGCCGGGGTGATGGAATGCCGCAGTTACTGCGACCCTCTTGAATTTCATAAGGTTATTCAAGAAAGCACACGAAGAGAACATCAAGCAAGCAGAGCTGGAGAAGAAGAAAGCTGCAAAAGAAGCGGAAATGGAGAAGGCCAAAGCAAAGGAAGCGGAAATGGAGAAGGCGAAAGGAGTCAGTCTGACAAAAAAACCAGTTGATGATAGCTGAGGAAAAAAAAACTTGAATATAATTTTGCAAAATCCGCCAGAATCTCTCTGAGAGAAAGCAAGGTCCAAAGGTGGTCTTGTAAGCCAGAAGGCGGGTGCTGCTGTTCGAGAAAAACCTGCATGAGGCGTGAAAGTTAAAAACAGGCTGGGGGGTCCCTATCGGGAGGGGTTTCGCCAGGGCGGGGGCTATCGAAGAAAACCATTGGAAGATAAAGAGACAGGTCTTCATCTCCCTCCACTAACGTTGACATATGATTCCACATTGATTTAATTCTAACATGTAAATTAGGATTCTTTCGTGTTGCTTAATTTTCCTAACTAGAGGAATTTTTGATAGATTGAAAATGTTGTATAGGGTTTTCAGGTAGATTGAGAGAAAGAAAGATGTAGAGCATTATTTTAGTGTGTATCTTTGTATCGTAACGCAACATCATTGTTCTTTTTTAGGATTCAGATTTCAGACCAATGAAAATAATACTGTAGTTTGCCAAACTTAAGTATTTCATCAAAGTAACTAAAAAAATAATCTAATTTCGAGAATGAAAAAGATATTTTTTTATGTAACGAAGTGATTCAGACCAATCAAAAGTTAAACTATACATTAATGTTTTTATACAATTAAAAAAAGGAAAGCAAGCAAACGCATACGTAAGAAAATAAAGAAACGACGAATAAGGAAACGCAACAATCACGTTTTTGTTGGATCCCAAAGTTTTGAAACTTTCATGGCTTTGTTTGTGTTGTCTTCTTCCTCCTTCACGCCACACTCTTCTCTCTTTTCTCACAAACAAACCCTAGCCTGTGTGTGACTAAGCCTCCTCGTCGGCTCGAATCCAAGTGAACAAAAAAAAATGACGGAAGATGAAGAACAGCTGATGATTGGTCCTTTAGATCCGAGTTCGTCAATGGTTGTCATCAGAGATTCCCCAATTCACGATGACGTTGTTTTCCCGCCGATCTACCACGAGAATCTCGTTGTCGATTCATCCATCTATGGAGTCGATACGTATCTCGAATCTCCTTCGGAATCCTCTTCTCCGTCGTCTTCATCGAGACACTCTGGTTCTTCTTCTTCTTCTTCTTCTTCTTCTTCTTCTTTTTCGTTGTTCCCTTCTGATTCAGATGTATTACCATCTGAATTCGACCGCAAGTCTCCGTTTGAAACTGAACAGAAATCTCCGCCGTTACTATTAGTCGTCGGCGAGTCTCCACCGTCCGATTCAGACAAACAACCAAAATCTCCGCGAGTTCCCGATTCAGACGGGAAACAATTGAATCGTCGTGAAATTGATGTCTTTGGAGATTGGTGGGAGCTTCTTCTCGTACGTGTGTACTCGAAATTGAAGAATTTGGTCACCTGGTTCTCAGTCACTCTCCGGCCGTTTTATCCAGTTCTTGCGTGTACAAGCTCGCCGGAAACTTGTCAAAGGTGGAACCACTAATCATCTTCGAGATGCCATCAAAGAGAGAGACGAGGTTTGTTCATCATTTTTTTCTTTATATCTTTGTGCATACAAAGTGTTTGATGAAATGTCTAAGAGACTTCAATGTTTACAATGTTACTTAGCTATGCTTCTTTTTGTGATTTTGCAAACAGAGGATAGTTCAGCTTTTACATCAGATTGCTCAGATGAATGAGTTACTGATTAAGCACCACAAGGACATCGTATCAAGAAGATGATCGATTCTTTTTTTGTTTCTTGTTTATATTCTTTTGTAAGTCACTCAAAGCTCTCTGTAAAATTTCTACATCTCAATCTCTCGAAATCATCCTTAGTGTTCTGCAAAAATCTTTTCTTTGAAATGAAAAGGTACTTGAACAAATTGATTGATAATACATCATCCTCTGTTCAAGTTAACAAAAGAATCTATTGACTTTTATATAAATGGAAACAAAAAAGACAAAAGTAATGAGCTTTTTGAAAGTTCCCAAACCGGTTTATCCGTTGCTAGCTCCGTGGTTCAATCTTGAGAGGTGACATTCTCCGAATATCAAACCTATCGACAAATTTCAAAGGAAACGTTGTCTCGTTCCTGATCCTCTTGATCTTAGGACTTAACAATCCCCTGTGACCAAATCCATAAAGCTTAAGCACTTGATTATCCGCAAAGTTAAATGCTCTCTCCATACTCTTCAAGCAACGTTCAACAGCGTAATCAGCATAACTCCCACACGGTTTACATCCAACAAAGTGAGTAATAAAAGGCCATCTCTCATCTCCCAAACCCGGATGATACTTCTCTATCATCTCCTCATACCTATCAACTAACCCTTCCCAAAACCCATGAAGATAATACTGATTCTCCACAAACACTTTCTCCATCCACGTATCCTTCTGTGAAAGCAGTAGATAGATCAATGCAGACTGATCATCAGCTTCGAACGCTGGTCTTCCTTTAAGATACGCAGTTAGAATCTTCCCAGCTTCTTCACGTATAGGTCCTTTAGGTCCCATTGGAGCCCAAGCATCCAACAAATCCAAAGACCACTCACAGTTCCTAAACAAGAAGGAACCAGTATTCAAAGCAATCCAAGACTTCTGATCAAACAACAAATCCGGATACCCGTGAATAACCAAGTTATGATTCTCATATCTAGACAAGGGTATCTCAAACACCATGTCTGTAAACAAAGCATCACTATCCATCCACCAAATCCACTCGATCTCAGGGTGAGACAACATTAACCTCCTAAGCATTGGAAGCTTAGCCCAATACCCAGCAAGCTCCTTGTCCAAATGAGCCATGTTATACACAATCTCAATCCCATGAATCCTACAATAATCAATCTTGTTCTTCACTGATTTCAACAAGTAATGATCACCAATGGGGTTGTCACAAGGCTTTGGAGGCGAACCTGTTAAAAGCAAAACCTTGGCTTTCCCATTGACGACACTTGGGAAACTTGGGTTTTGCGTTAACCAAAGTTTACGTTTTTGATCCCAGTTTGTGATCTTTGGTCCGAGAGTGTACGTCATGTTGAGATCAAGATCCGAGTCAGGTGGCTCGTTTGGGTCTGTAGGATCCGAATCGGATCGGATCTCAGCTAGAAGTCGGTTAGTCTCTTCGATTAAGTTCTGGTTAACGGCGTCGGCGTCGGAAGTTCCGAAGTTGACGCCGATAGTGCCACGTAGGACGAGGATGGTGACGAAACCACATAGGATTGTCATCTTGACGTTGTTGAAGGTCTTCTGGATCTGTCTGCCACGTGGTGGTGGTGGTCTTCTTCCTCCTCCGCTGCTCGTCATCGTCGTCGGAAGAACGCCGGCGACGGCGGAAGAAGCGGTTGAAATACGCTTCTGAGTCTTGAATCTGTCTTCCTTCCCCATTGTGTGGAACAATTAGTAAAGCAAAACAGTTTGATCAAGAAGCCATTGTTGTTGTTGTTGTCTACTACTTGTTTTGTCTTAGCGAGAGAGAGAGAGGTGAGACACACACAGAGGACGCGGACAATTAACAACTTTAGAGATCAAGATTCAGATATTATTTGATTCAGATTCGATTCACTTAATTGCACCATTAGTACTACTAATAAAGCAAAACCATACTACCATGTAATAAAAGACTTTCATTATTAACTGAATTAATTCTAAAGATTATTATATTAATTCAGCCAAAGTAACAAAAATATGTTGGCTCAACGTAATGAAAAGTTTGTAATGTCCAGAAGAAGATGTAACATGAAGCATTTCTCGTTAAGTGATTTAATCAGGAATTCAAGATTGCAGTTTATGCATTCTTGCTCAGTTAGACACAAGGAACCATTCTACAAATCTGGATTGCATTTATTTGAAACTTTTATGTACAGAGTCTTCTCAACTACATGATTACAACACAGAACGAGTGAGTGTGTGTTTGGGGTTAACAGTTATGTATTGATTTATGAGTGTACAACTAGTTTTTTGGCAACAAGGCGGATTCCTGCCTTCTGATGATAATCATACGGTTCCAGAGACAAGAATGCATCGACCAAACTTCCCGTGGTAAGCAACGATTCCAGCTCCTCACCGTTCGGGTTGCTGAAGATTAGTTTCTGAGTAGCTCCAGAGGACTCTCTCTGGTGTATCTCTGTTGCATACCGAGCTACATCTCCGTTTATTTCTGTTGCAATACTGCAGAAAAAACACAAGAAGCTAATCAGGAGAAACTAAAAGCAAACCAATCAAGAAACCAGGATTTTGTTTGAAGAACATGGAACCAGAAAGGGAGAGTTTAGTAAGGTATAAAACTTACTGTATCCTTGCGTTAGGGTAGTTTACAAATCCCTTCGTTGGATTCACAACCGGATTCCAGTCAGAGGTAGAACCCGAATCAACGGATAGTTTCTGCGCATTACTGTCACATGCTTCGAGTATGCTGCACAGGCTTGGATTCAGATCAACCACAAAGTTTAACCTCCGTCTCCCAGTGTTATCCATAAACTTCCCACTGACTCCAAACCGTATTTTCAGACAAGAACAGTAGAGCTGCAGAGGGGAATCATCACCATAGAGTAGTGTTAGTTTCTTCATTTGGCTTCCAGGGAAAAACGGGACAAGAAGCGCTTTGATGTATGGAATAGATATCGCATCTGGCGCCAAGAATCCCTCATGGTCACTTGTATTCTCAAAGACAACAGTATCAGATGGTTGAATCTGTTCTTCTTCTTCTTCCATGAGAATGTCTGATTGAAGGTGGTTGTCGGAAGCCATTTCATTCCTCAAGACGCTCATGTTAAACGGATCCGGCTGAGCTGCACTGTTCTCGCTAATGGACGGTAGCCTAACAGAGGTTACTATATTACCCTCGTGAGAAGAAGATGCATCGAGACGTCTCCTTGAACTAGTGGTTCCTGGAGATACCGAATGATCTACAAGTTCGACACTCGACTCCTACGAAATATAAAATCATTGCCTCTAATTAGTCCGGTTTTCTAGACATTGTTTGCAACAGATATTAGAAGATAAAGACTAGTAACTAAAAGAGAACATACCAAGAACAACACCGTAGCACAATATTTGACAACCTCAAGATTCATTCTAACATCGTCAAGGCTCCTGAATTAGGTAAGTACAAAGAACTAGACCTTAATAAGCTTTTGATAGTTTGAGGTAATGAATTAGATTTTTTAATGCTTATGCGTTATATTTTACCTATGCGTCTGCTTCCCGAGTCCAAAATAAGTAGCCAAAGTTGCCATCTGCAGTAACAAAGCACACAGAGGATTTAAGACACTTAGTAAAGAATTAAAATTCCATCATTCACCAATCCGATATTGTGAAAAGTAACAAACTTTTTGGGAAAAAAAGGAATGTTTCGTTTGTAGTACCTTCATATTACCAGCTCTCCTACCAAACCTTTGAGTAAGCAAAGTCAATGAGTCGATGGCGCCTTTTGGCTCAGGTGGTTGACGTCCAATTTCTGCAAATGCTTCCCTGATCCTTGCACAATCAAACCTCAATATATTGTGACCTGCCCAAATCCTCCCTGCAAAAATCAAAACACAAAATATAATGTAAAAGCTTGAATCTTGGCCATTCCTTTGATTACATTTACAAACTCAACCAAGAACTCAAAAATTTCAGGATACGAAACAGAGTTTTTAAAGAAGAAGAAGAAGAAGATTATAACCGTGGAGAATGTCGTAAACAGTATCAGCGATATCGGAGAACAAAGGTGCCGAAACGACGTCGTCACGCTTGATGCCGTTACACCTGACGGACAAGGAAGATATGAGACTCAAATCTGCAGGTTGGACAAGAGTCGTGTAGCTTCGGAGCTCCGTAAGCTTCTTCGGGCAAACAAGTATTGACCCGAATTCTAGTATCGCGAAACGTTGACCACGGTTTGGCACAGTCGTCTCAACGTCGAAGAAGGCAATCTCGGACCTATCCTCCGTATCCATCGGTTAAACGGGTCGGGTTCAATCGAGTGGTAAAAGTGAAAAGTTTCGAAATTTGTTCGGTAAACTTGAAGGATCATCGATGGGGCTTATATGAAGAGATCAAAGTTACTTACTTTACCCAACTCTGCAGGCAATGTGAAAATTTTCAATTACTTTTTAGGGTTTATCTTTCTGGGTAGGTTTCATAATGAGAATTCACAAATTTCAATTGTTAGATTCCTTGCTTCGTTTATACAAGTTGTTTTGTAAGTTGTGTAATAATAACTTGCAAGTAACCTGGTGAGAGATCTTGTCCTTGTTCCGAGGTTGTCTGAGATGGATTTATAATTTCGCTTATTATTTAAAACTCAGAAGAAAAAAAAAAGACTAAAACGTTACGATACGTTGGCCCAAAAAGAAAAAGAAGTAGAAACCACTAAACGGGCTTTTTATGTTCTTAACGGCCCAATTAGGGTTCCTTTAATTATAGACCCGAAGATTTTTTTAGCTGGAAACTCACAAGTAAACAACTCACAAGAATCTAAAAAAGAGATTCGTCTTGTGGTTGGAATGAACTACTCCATCCATAAACAAGATCCAAAGTATATTACTAACAGGAGTTTTTAATTAGATGCACGTTTGACCACTACAGTATTTTCATTTAATAATTGATTTAAGAAAAGGCTGCAATAATTTTTTATTTTTTTTGAATGAATGTAAAATTTTATTCATAAAAAGAACAAGTTCTTTACAACAAGTGTAAGACCATGATTAGTGGGAGTTATTTCCCAAAATTCTTTTATTAAAATGTAATAAAAAATATAAAAAAGAGAGAGAAAGAAAGAGGAATGCTTCTCAAGTTACTAGGGGAAGTAACGGTTATCTCTCTTTTTCTACACGTATCAGTATGTTATTAGTTACATATTAATTTTTTTTTTTTTGAGCAATGGTGAAGGGTTCTCCACTAATGATGCTCTAACGGAGCTTAGAGAAGAGAGATGATTTTCGAGAGATTACATTATGTTCTGGTTGAAAACCAGAGCGTAAGGATATCTGCATACTGATCATTGCCTGAGTTTAAAAGGAGGAAGAGTCTATTTCTGATGGTCCGATCGATCTGCTTCACAAGTCTAGTTGCCGGGCTGCAATAATTTCAGTTTGTTAAACAACACCATGTGCAGTGGGTTAATTATACAGTTCTTGTTTATTGATTCTCCCATTAAAAATTTATCATTAAAATAAAATTTCCCCCCATTTTCCAATTTCCTAATACTACTTTATAAAAATTTATATCCACTTTGTTGGAACTTGAACATCAAAAAATTTCCACGTTTAAAGTTCTTGGCTATATATAAATTATTTGGTTAGATCAAATATATCATCGCTGGGATTGATTTAGTAGTGGTTGGACTAGCTTCTAGCTAGTGGGATTTGATCCCCTTAGGGTTAGGTAAAAAGAAGTGGTGTAAGTTAAAAACGTATACAGCTAGCTAGAAGAACATGGGTTCGATTATCGTTGGAAATATATAATCGGGAAAATAAAGTTGATTTGGATTTGGACTCTTAAAAATGTATGGATTAAGGAATTTGGAATTTATTTACAAAAATAAAAGAATTTTGTTTTCTTTTGTATAAAGCTATTTTAATATATGGAAAAGGAAAAAGAAGCTAGGTTTAGAGGTTTAAATATAACCCTACCTTGAAGACCGTCATCGAATACGTGGGTGGACTACGGAACTTGAGGTATCATCTACTATTAATTAAGAAAGATAGCTTCATATTATATAATGTGACTACAGGTTGCTTATTTTGGCTAGCTATGCGAATAATATGATCTTGATCATAGAGTATTTGCAGCCGTACGTGTAATAAGCTACGTTTCTTTTTGGTTGTATTGTCTAATCGCAAATATAGTATTGTGGGTCTATTTTCAGTTCAATCGCTGTTTCAAGTGTGGATTTTTAGTCGGATGACAGAAACATAAAACTTTCATTTTCACACACACCTCCAAAATTAGATCATATATATCATTCGCATGTGCATCCACACACATGAAAAAAAAAAACAAAAGCAGTCATAATATAAGTCATATCTCACACGCACACACACACACACGTCACACCAACCCATATATATATATATATGATCAATGAAGATTTTAACAGATATTGCTCACTCTCTATTATTAAGATTCGTTTTTGTTAGCAAACAAAATTTGTCGGGTGTACAGATCCTATTTTGTTGCTCACTCATTGCTCTCTTTACCTTTTGAGTTATAGTGTGGACCTCTACATAAAGCTTTAGATTCTTATCTGCCGAAATATATAGATAAAGCTTATTTTATTTAAGAAAAGAGTTAAAAAAAAATATATATATATATATATATATATATATAAATTCTTCCGCAAATCATACACTAATCGACCCGGCCGGGCCTTAGTGACTGATATCTAGAACAGTTTAACAAGTTAAATAAATAATTAAAAAACTAAAAAAAAAAATCGAAGAGAAAAACCCTAATTATAATCTTAGGCAAATTATCAACATTGGGAAATTGACACGCCATAGACAGATCATGAGAAGTTCTTCATGTCGTGGGACCTAACTGAGGGGATAATTGGTTGGTTAGTTCCATCAACATGTTCTCGGCTTCGTTGTTATCGCTAATGAATCGCTCAAGAAACTGTGGGAAATCATAATCGATCGGGGATGCTGAGATCAATGCTCGTGTCCGAGATCTTCCTTGTTATCGATCATATGTTCAGATGACTAAAAGAATGAGTTTTAGAGACATGAATTAATTACGGTGTATAAGATCTCAAGGTTCCTGCTATGTAGGTTGATAAGATCTTGCCGATGGAACCAGCTTTTAAAAGCCTTGACGTAGGACTCGATCGATCTTTCAAAACGTTTTTTTACTGCTTAAGACGATCTCCAATGGTTTTCCCTATTCTTACCTCTAAAATAGAGGAACTCTATAATGAAGGTGACTTTTGCTCCAATAGATACCTCTATTTTTTCTTTTAAAAAAGAATATTCCGTAGATTTTTTTTTTATTTTACTATTAATACCTTTTACTAATAAAAGTTGCAAACTAACCCATTTATTTTAGTATATGTGAAACTTTCATAAAATTATGATATTATTTAAAATTTTAACATTCATAAATATTATTTAAATATCACATTTATTCAAAGAAATACATTGCATCATATAAAAATAATGTTATTGGTAGATCCGGAAGTAATTTACCAGAATATTAAATAATTAGTTTTTGTTGTATTAAAAATAATATTATGGCATGAATAAAAACTAAAATATTTAAGTTATTTATATTTAATAAGTTTTTATATAAATTTTCTTTTGCAAATAATAGTCTCAAATATTAAAAATGTTTTTCTATACAAAAACCTTTAAAATTTTTGTATACGAAAACCTTTAAAAATTTTAAACCAAAATATTAAAATTAGTCAAATTTAACTTTATAATCAATTATCCTATTAATATACTCCATTAAATTATTATTAAACTATTTAAATATATATTTTATTTATTTTGATCATAAATATAAAAATGTTAAAATTTCAAGGACCATTTTATCAATAAAAAAGTTCAACTCTATTATAGAGGAAAAAATAGAGTTCCTCTATATATAGTGAAAAAAGTAGAGATCTCTATTATAGAGGTAGAAATAGAGATGGGTTGGAGTAGATTTTACTCAAAAATAGAGTTAAAAAGCAAATATAGAGGTGGGTTGGAGATGCCCTAAGAAAGCACTCTCTCAACGCCCCCATCACTGCTGATGTCGGTTCTTATTTTATTATTTTTGAAATAAAATTATATCAATTAAAACATTTGATTAGTTTTGTCAAGTTAAGATAAGTAATAAAATTTTATTTTATTAATAAAATATGGACTTGGAAATATAAACAAAATTAAGTTTTTGTATTGTATTTGTATGATATTTTAATATTATACACAATCCAAAATGTGTATCTAAAAAGAAAATAGGGTAATGGGGACAATAAAAAATATTTTAGCAAGTGTATAATTAAAAACTCATGTAAAATAACATTAATCTGAAAAATTTTACCCGTAACGTACGTCCGCCTTGACTCCATTGTGATCATGACGGGTGCTCATCCGGATTGCATTCTTCTTGCGAATCGAAACTTCTTGGGATTTGCCAGATCGACTACGGGCTCTACGAAGCTAGTGGCTTGTGGTTTACGGAATCAATGCTGCAAATGTAATTAATCAAACGTTTCTTGAGCGATGTGTGTTCCAATAGTTTTTCGTTATCCGTTCTTTTTTCCAAAAATCTTGCTATGTCAGACCACCTAGCTAATAAGAAAAAGGTTTATGTATATCAAGAACATTTAAAAGATAAAACTTAAAAAGACACGTCATTCTTTAATCCTTTAAGCATTCGGGTAACTTGTTCGGGTTCGGTATTACCTATTCAGGTTCGGGTAAATGGGTTTAGAAATATAGAATTCATTGGGTAATTTTAGATATATGGGTTCAGTTTGGTTTAGGTACTATCGGGTTCGGATCGATTGGGTTACAAATTTTAGAACCCGATTAACACCTGAACTATCGGGTACCCGAAAAAAAAAAATTAAAATTAATTAACTTTAAATAAATTAAACTAAATTTTAACTTATGTGACAAAATATTTTAGAAATTTTGATTATTTTTTATATCTAAGTATAAAACTAAATGAAAAATTCAAAACTATAATCATAATTTTGGGTAATTGCATTATATTAATGCTAAATATTATAAATATGTTCTTAAACAAAAACATTATAAATATGTTTATATATTTGGGTTTGATGGGTACCCAAACCGGTACCGGGTATTATCCGACCCGAACCCGAACCCACGGATATTAGAAAATAGAACCCAATATAATTTTATAGATAAACTTGTATCCAATTTGAACCCGATTTTTCGGATCGGGTTCCAGATTGGATATTCGGGTACGATTTTTACCGGCAGGCTTTAATAATTTTACGTCCATGTACATATGTACTAACATTTATTTCTTTATTTTTCAGACAAACATTCACTACGATATGCATGTTCACTAATTTGCATTTATATAGAATAACACGTATTAATAATTATGTTAAAAAAATACCAGGAGAAAAAAACAATCAATTAAAAACTGTTTTCGTCCTTTCTAACTGTTTTTTCATTGTGTTCATCACCAATACAGAATAAAATAGAACTGGCAGAGATAGTGATGTGTTAAGTCCTTGTCCCCTGGAAGAAGGTTAGGTAATAGGTATAGTAGCTAGGATATTGGACGGTGCACGTTTTTGGTATCTTTGTCAGTCTTTCCATATATGTCACAGCCTTGTACCTCTAGGCTCTATCCACTTTTTTACTTATTGCGTCTCTAATTATTCGGGTGCATCTAACCTAAAATATTGTAACATATTTAGCTTTAGTATTTGAAAACAATCAGTGGTCTAACTGTTCTAATAGCCACACAAATAGAGGCATGCAAAAAAATCATCCGTTTTGTTCTCAAGCACTGCAATTAATGCAACATCTACATATTTGGTCCCTATTCCTAATGCAAAACGTCTTGCTTCAATTTTTAAGACCAATAAGTGTTGAGGATCTTGGCTAAACACCTCCAACTGTACATGTGACAAGCTATCAAGAAAAAAAAAAAACAGATTGATTTTTCAAGAGTGGCTCATGTGTGAGATCTATCTTTATTGTTATATATTCTGAATTCTAAAGATATCTTATTAGCTTCCTTGGAACTCCATCAATTTGTATCAAAGAATTTGTTACTTCTCTATCTTATTATTAGTAAAGTTGCAAAGTATTAATGTCTTCTACTATATATACGTGAAAAGTTGGTTGCTGCAGTCATCTAGATTAGTTTGAGCTGCGGTCTAGCTAGACAACTTGGACGTTGAAGATTAAGGGATATTTATAGACATAATTTAAGTACACTCGGAAATCGAAAAAAAAAAAAGAAAGGGGAATTGAATCGTTCACGAGCAGCCACACATATAAAAACCATAGCTTATCACGGAGTATAGTAGTCTGATATTGATGATATCGTTGAATGTTTATTAAATTTGTTTTTCTTTGGCACACAAAATCTGTCGGATGGTCACAATCCAATTATTTGCTCACTTATTGCTCTTAGCATTTGCGTATAAATACATAATTAATTAACTATTTGTGGACAAGATATTATAGTACACACATATTAGGAACAACGTTATTTCTCGTCTTTTCTTTTTCAACAACGTTATTTCTCGTTTGTTATATTCCAAACTTTTATGTAAAAGAAATGATGGTGTGCGGTATGTCCAACGAACGATTACGAAAGATCACAAAACTTTTTATGTAAATTTTAAACAGTAGCATTTGATAGATACATATTACTTTTGAACGAATAAAACAGCAGTGTAAAATGATATATTGCGACATACATCACCAAAATTTTATCGCCTTACCAAATACATTCACCAGAAAATTTATATTTTACTTAAATCCTTAACTTGTTTCTGCAATTAGTTTAAGAGATAAGTTAAAAAAAATTACTGTATAAAATTTTGTTCTTCTACGCCATTATATTAGTATTGAATTCAATTCTTTTTAAATATCTCATTTATGTTTTGATTAATCATCATTAATGCTTAGTACTTCGAAGAACTTATCCATAACAATTAAAATAATATTTTTTTCTTTGAAAAAATAATACTCCATAAATTCATCGAGTTTCTCCATAGCCATAGGGGTTTATTTTCTTCGGACTTTCATCACAAATTTGTGCTACATATTTCCTAATATTTTTAGTAACATGGTTACATGGCTCAGGCAAACTAAATATTTTTTACGGCGTGTTTTTATGTGCTATTCGTCAATTTTTGAAAGTTTGATAGTATTATTTAAAACTTTTATTTTTTTGTATAATATATTTTGCACTTCTGGAAGAAAAATATAAAGTTGGATAGTTTTGACATTTTGAATTCGATGTGATACTGACCAATTTTATTGGCGTACACCATAGTTTTGTACAATATTAAACCATGCATATATAGGTTTATGCCAAATATATATTAATTTTAGATATTTTATGTTATAAAATGGCATCTTCAAACAAAAGGAAAAAATCATATCTATTGAATCATTGTAAGTTAGATAACAAAAAAAACAAAATTATAAATTTATTCAATATTTAATTTCATAAGGAGGTCTACAAAGATTAAAAGAAAAAAAAAAGTTACTATATGTATATTAAATAAAATAAAAAAAAAAAGAGAGAGAAAAAAAAACTCGTGTCTCCCGCAAATCAAATATTAATTGATCCACAGACCGAGAATCTTTTATTGAATATAGCAACTTCTACTGTGAACCTGACAATAACTTGACAAATATCTACGAGAACCATCAAAGTACCGGTGAACTCTGTTCCGGTAAGCAATCAATGGATTATATGAAGTTCATGTCGTCGCAATCTTGGTTCGTGTCACGATTAAAATCGGAATCTTCAACAAGATAATTTGACCACTCGGTTATGTTCTGCATAATATCGCATTCATCAACGCTTGGTGATGAGACATCAGACATAAGTAGATCTTGAATGTTGTCGCCTTCGTTGTTACCAAACTGCTCAAGAAACTGCGAGAAATCGTATGCGGAATTGTTGAGTTCAGTGTTCATGCTGATATCATCGGGAATAATGTGTTCGGATGGCAGAGAGAATGGATCATACTCGTCCATCTGAAGTTGACTAGTATCGGAAAAGTCATCATTGAGACATGGAGGAGACAAGGATGTAGAGCTGATCAAGGTTCCTTCCATGGAGGCTGATAAAATATTTCCAATGGAAGCAGCCCTAGCTGCAACTTTGTTTAACACTTTTGATGTAGAACTTGACCTCTTAAACAAGTGTTTCTTGGAGGTCAAGGAAGCACCGTGTCTCGGTGTCTCATCACTGCTGCTTGTCTCATGATGTAGATTGTTGGAGTTTGAAGAAGGAGGAAGAGACTTTGGAGACATCGAACCTGATTGCGATTGTTCATCATCGTTGGGATCAGAAGTCTTGGGCGTGCCTGGATTAGGGTTAGAGGCAAGTGGCTTGTGGGTGACGGGATCGATTCCCTGATCGGTAAGACGTTTTTTAAGATGCGTGTTCCAATAGTTCTTGATCTCGTTGTCTGTTCTTTTGGGTAAATGTCTCGCTATGACCGACCACCTATTAAGAAGAATAATATCCAAACTTTAATATATGTGCTAAATTACACTTATTGTGTGGAGTTTGACAAGCTAGAAGCATTTTTACTTGTTGCCGCGAGAAGCGTGAAGCATGATGATAATCTGTTCCTCCTCGTAGCTAAACTCTCCTCTCTTGATATCAGGTTTCAAATAGTTAGCCCATCGCAGTCTACAACTCTTTCCACATCGTTTGAGTCCTAATTATACCACCATTGTCATGATTATAAAACCAACTGTTAGACAGTATATACATATACAAAATTTATTTTCTTTCATAAAGATTTATTCTCTACTAATTCATAAGATTCGTTGTTAAAAAAAAAGATTCTATAATTATATTGTATTTAATTAATTAATCATTTTTATTGAATTTGATATTACTTGATTTTCATATCAATTAGGTTTCAAATATTCGTGCATTTGACGTATTGATATCAACTAATTGAAAATGCATAGGAAATGCAAAACACCAGTCTTCACTAAACCAAAAACTAAAAAAAAAATAAGGTGGTGGACTGGTGGTATATAAACAACTATATAAACATAATATAATGAAGTACTTTGTTAAAAAAAAATAACATAATATAATTAAGTAGAAATATACCAGCTTTTTGGGGAATATCACGCCAGCCTCCTTCACCGTGCTCATGAATGTAAGAGATGAGTTTCTTGTCTTCTTCGGCGGTCCATGCTCCTTTCTTCAGCCCTTCTCCCACACAACATGGCTTTCTTGACATTTTTTTCTTTCTTTATGATTATAGATTTTACATACAACCTAATCAATGATGAAGAAACAAGAAAATAAGGTAACAAACAGAAAAAAAAAAAAAAAAACCCCAGTAATGTCGTCGAATTTTAATGCAAAAGACTGATAGATCTGTTGATGAGAACTCTGATGCATCTGAATATCAAACTGACTGAGAAACTGTGGAAGAGCATTTTCATCTTCAAGAATATTTATAATCTATATAATTTGAAGATGGGGAGGATATATCACAGTTATAACTTACACTACAAGAAAACAAGCAATTAGCGACTGCACTATTAGTCACTATTTAGTCGCTAAACGGTATATTACGACTAAATAGTGACTAAAACTAATAGTCGTAAATCGAGAGTCGCTAAAATAAATAGTCGTAAAATTAGTCGCCAAATAGCGACTACATTACGACTATTTTGCATAGTCGTAAATTTAGTCGTAATGTAGTCACTAAATTTAGCGACTACGCTACGACTATTTTGCGACTACACAAAATAGTCATAATATAGTCACTAAATTTAGTGACTAATTGACGACTAATTTAAAAAATATTGTATTTATACAGCAATTTATATATACTATTTTAATATATATATATATATATATTAATTATTTTTAAACATATATAAGTTATTGAATAACGGTTTGTTTTTGGAATGAATTGATGTTAAAAATAAATACTATATTTATTATTATGAAACCATGATATTAAAAAAACTGTATTACAAAATAAAACTAAAAACATAATTAAATATAAGAATACATCATACTACTAAAAAAGAAAGTAAATATTGGAGGTATCTTGGGGTAATGCAGAAACATCAAGGAGGTTACTTTGCTTTCCCATATGAGAAGTCTTTTGCTTTTGAGATGAATGTTAAAGATTTTGACCTGAAGCAAACTGCAGAGACGAGACAAGGAGAAAGGAAGCTGAGCTGATGGAAGCATCTCTTAAGGAACTTAAGGCGAGGGAGAATGAGCTCAGGTTGCTTAATGACACCATCAGAGAGAAATCAGCTGAACTGGAGAAAAAAGAAGTTTGCTTACATATACCTAAACTGGATTTAACAAACACAAACGAGGGAGAATGAGCTCAGGCTGCTTACATACCTTGAAGCGAGGGAGAATGAGCTCAGGTTGCTAACATATACCTCCTAAACTGGATTCAACAAACCCAAACAACTTTGAGTCTATATGGTCACATGAATTCTCTTATGAACTGGATTCTCTTGGACTTAGCTCAAGCAAATATACCTTAGCCTTGGAGCCAACATGAGAAGGACGGAATATAAATTGCCTATTCAGGTTACTGACTTGAATAGTGTCCATGTCAATCTGTAACACAAGGGAATCCAAACTGTTAGATGCGAAAATTGATCTTTGTAGATTCTTGACAGGTTGAATACAACGAAGGGTGCTGCATTGGTTTAAACATGAGAGCCCTATGATAAACGGAAGAAAATAGTTTGGTCCTCATCCTGACGCGAATGCTCTTCCACGTTAAGCCTTATAAGTTAAAAAAACGCCCATAAGAGCTCATAGAAATCTGGGTAACTGTTTGCAAAAAAGGCAGTGTTTTACCCTACTTACAGTTCTTCTCTATGCAATGGTACAGACAGGAACTGCAGGAGGACTTTAAATAGTAGATCATCCTACAATTAAATATAGAGAAGATATAATAGAGATCTACTGTATGGTGTTAAACTAAAGCCCCAAAAACGAATGACAGATACAGAAGGATAAACTAAAACCTCATGCATGAACAACCGGACGAAGGATGTGGAAAAGACAACACTCTTCTTGGTAAGAACCTCCACCAAAGGCTTGTTGACCTTATCCGCTCATACTTTCCATCTCCATTGACCTAAATAAGAACTAGTTTGAGTAAGTAACATCGCTGATGTAGTTGCAAACAAAAACCATAGTTATATAATCAACAATGTTAAAAAAAATCTCATGACCCACAATATTAAGACATCTGACCTTGGCTTGGCTTGATTGTGAATTTTAGTCTTTGAAGAGAATGAGAGCTGAGGAACGGCGATTGAGGAAGGAGGAGAAGAAGATTGTGAATGTTAGTCATCACACCTCCATTAGAATTCGTCACATCACCAACCAACTCACACAGCTCCCCATCGTTTCTCACCGCAAGCTGAAAGTGAAGTGACACAATCATAGTCTTCTTGTTATCCCTCTCTGTGTTTCCAGTCAATTCCATAACTTACACAGATCTAATTTACAAAAAAAAAAAAAAAAACCCCTTTCAAATTAGGGTTTTATGAAACCCCGTTCAAATTAGGGTTTTATGAATTTGAAGGTCAAAATAACTGAGAGAGAAGGGGTAATTACCTCGGCGGCTAGCTAAATCCAAGCTACGACACCAACACGTTCGGCGTACTCGTCCTTCTTACGAAATCGAGCTAATCGGCCAATGGGGAACAGGAGACCGGCTGTACTGCTTTTTAGTTGTCGCCTTCTTAGCAAGGCGAGATCCAATCATCGCCGATCTCGAACCCACCAGCAACAAGCTCGCTCATAGTCGGAATTTCAAAGGGTGAATTTGGATTCTGTGAGAGAGAGAGAGAGAGAGAGAGAGAGAGAGAGATGAATTACGGCAGAAGAAGAAGCACAAAAATAGAAAAGGCTTTGAAGAATTTTAGGCCCATATTTCATTTTCCCTCTATATTATAAATCTTTCAATGTAAATTTTAGATTATTTTCAATTTTGAAGTATGAGTATAAAGTTCAAGGTTTAGAGTTTATAACATGGTTTGGGATTTAAGTTTTAGAAATTTGGAACTAGAAAATTATATATATATATATATATATATATATATATATTGAATTGTTGGTTAAAGATTTAAATTTATAAGTTAGTAGGTTTTTTAAAACTTATTTTTTGTAAAGAAAATATGTAAATAGTTTTAAATATTAGTTTTATGGTTTATGAATTAATTTCTATGATCAAGAATTTAAAGTTCAAGATTTAGAGTTTATGATTTAGGTTTTGGAGTTTGGTTAATGGTTTTGGGTATAGGGTTTAGGGTTAAGATTTAAGATTTGTGATAGATTAATTTTCTTATAAGTTCTAAAGCTTGGTTTATGTATATATAATAATAATTATGTTTTAGTTTTATGGTTTATGAATTAATTTCTAAGATTAAAAATTGAAAGTTAAAAATTTAGAGTTTATGATTTAAGTTTTGGAGTTTGGTTAAAGTTTAAAACTAAATTTTAAATTTTTTAATTTTCTTAAATAGCGACTGATATGCAACTTTTTACCAACCTTTACCTTGAGTCACATATTAGTCGCTAAATTGGTGACTATTTAGTGACTACTTGTTCTGGTATGCGATATAGTCATAAAATAGTCGCTAAATTGGTGACTATTTGTTTCGATATGCAATATAGTCATAAAATAGTCGCTAAATTACGACTAATATACCGACTATTATATGTAGTCACAAAAAGGCGACTAATATACGACCAAATATTTATAGTCGTAAAATAGTCACCCAATAGTCATTAGATAGTCACCAAAAATAACGACTACATATGTAGTCACCAATTGTAGTCGTAAAAACCATGTTTTCTTGTAGTGTTATAAGACATTGCAAGCTACTTACTCCAATCTTACATAACTATATATGGACACGAGCATATACATATATATATATATATAATCTCTATGGTACTCGTGTCAATAAAGTGGTAAAAGGCACCGTGAATAAAATTAAAAAATAATAAAAAATATCAACTCATCAGCAATCAGGAGTGTAGTGAGTAGTGGCTAGTGACCATTCCTTTTTTGGTGGTACTGGAACTTTTCAAATGATTTGAGAGAGAGACTTATGGAATGTTTTCTGCGAATTGATATTAGTTAAAATCTCAAATACCGTGCTGACCAAAATAGAAATATCAAGAATAGCATTTGTATATCATTTTAGAGTCAATTTTGATCAACACAATATTTTATTTAAGGAACTAACAATGTCATACGTTACTTATCAAGTAACAAAAAGGGTATTATATGCTTTGGGAAGAAAGAAAGTAGAAACAATAGGCTACACAACGCATCCTCCTCTTCTGTAACTTTCAAACAGATGTACGTATATCAGAGTCCAGAGATGCCACAACATTCTCAAGACTGCTTCAAGCATTTAAACTGATTGTGACCAACTGTTTCATTCAAGGCAATATCAGAGATGCCAAAAACTTTCAAGACCAACTGTTTCACCTTAGGCTATTTCTTTTTTTTTGTTGGGTCTGTTGAAACTATAAGTTAAAAAAAAAAACAAATTCATATGATTTATTTATCAAAAAGGTAAAGGGTATGGAAATTTTATAGAGTTAATATTTATGGGATTATCTAATTTAATGTAACTTCATAAACACGTTCAATTGGTATATTCTCACAATTAAAGATATCAGTAGTCAGCATGTTTAATTAATATATTGATTTTTATACAATAAAGAATAGAAATAAAAATATCACGCATCTCACAAAAGTTAAGCGATAATAATAAGACCGACCGCCTAAACGTGTTTATAACTATCTTTTTCATTATAGAAAATTGTTTTAGTACTATAGTATTATTTTTAGTTATCATCATCATTTACATTTTTATTAGTGCAACCGCGTAGTCTTTTTCTATAGTTATTAATTATATGACATTTACTGTAAAATCTGATTAATCATCACGTGCTCTTTTTCATCAGCATCGCTCCTACACTAATTTTTAGTTTTAAAATATTTAATTAGTTATTGAAAATTCAAATAAAGTCATTTTGCTTAACAATTTATTTAATTATTAGGGCTATATATTAAAAAGAGAAATTCCTTTAAATACTACTAAGAGGGAGGTATTGGTTTAGGATTTAGAAAGAGTTTTAATGACTTTGTGTTTTTAAAAATCTTGCTGATTTTTTAAATCATAGAAAATTAGAAAGTAAAAATGAAGGATTCTATAAGAGATTGTTTAGGAAGTTATTTTAAATCTTGCTGATTTGTGTTTCCTAATCTTGTAAAATATTTCATAAAATCTTTCAAAATCTTTCTATTTGATGAAAGAGTTTTCATGACTTTTGTTATGAAGGAAATGTTATAAAATCCTAAACCAATAACACAAAATTTGAATTCATTAACAATCCATGATTCTTTTGTTTTAATTGAATAACATAAAACTTTTAATGACTTTATAAGACTCTTAATCCAATAACACTAGATTTATCAAGATTTTAGATAACTTTTTACAAATCCACAACCAATAACACCAAATTTTTAAAAAATTTTAAAAAGTCTTGATTGAATAACAACATATTTTACATAACTTTTAAAATCATTCAAATTCTTTCTAAATCCTAAACCAATAACCCCCCCCCCTAAATAAGTTTTTTTTTCCAAAAATACCACATGTTAGTTTTTTTTTCCAAAAATACCACAAAAGTTTTTTTTTCCAAAATTACCACTAACACAAAAAATTGAATTTTAAGAATGTAGAATTTTTTTTTTTTATGTTTGGGTTGACAAATTTAGTTTTAGAGTTTACTTTTTAGGGGTAGGGTTTAGTATTTATAATTTAGGAATTAGTTTTTAGTATTAAAACTTTAGTTCAATTATGTGGTATTTTTAGAAAAAAATACATTTTAATGGTAGTTTTGGAAAAAAACTAATTTATAGTATTTTTGGAATAAAAACCTATTTTAGTAGTATTTATGACAATTGCCTTATTAAAAATTAAAATAAAGTCGTTTTGTTTAATATTAGTGTTCGTTTCTTTTCAGCTCACATGCATCTCACTTGCCCCTCTCTATAATTTCTCGCATTTGAAAAATCTATTTACTTACGCCTCTTCAGGATTTGCAGGGCTAACTCTAACATCACATTAACACCACACATATAGCTAGCTACATTAGGTGGGTATATGCTTGATTAATAAACCTGAGACGTAATTACAATGAATTTGTAATATCTTATTATACACACATATATTTGTAGGAAAATTTTATAGTCAAGACACAAAATCAACAGAAGTTTCATTTTTATATAACCGGAGTAGATGTAGATCCATGTCAGATTAGAGTATAATCTTGTAGGTTAATCATTAACTGAGTGTGGGTTACCATATAGGTTACTACTTACTGTTGGATATGGGTTTCACCCAGCCTTAGCAGGCTTTCCAACAGGCTCACTATCGAAACAGTCACCCCAAAAATCCAGGAAAGCAGACCAACTAAAACCCACTTGTTGGGCCGATTAAGCTCCTAGAAGGCCCAATTGGGACGGACAGCCCAATAAATGACGGCCCGAATAAGAACGATCGCCGACTTTACTTGAGGACAATCCCACATCGATCCCGAGGCAGAGAGGTGAAACGTCCCATCAGCTATAAATACCAAGGGAGCAGCTTGCAGAAGGCATCAAGGAACATCGGGCAAGAGTCAGGAGTAAATCCGATTCTAAGCTATAGTTCAGTTAGTCATTTTGAGAAATACAATTCTCTGTATTATTAACCGACCGGCTTATAACGGTTATATTGTAATTCGACGATCTTTGACTATCTTAATAAAAGTCCTTTGTTTCACCCTTTCTATTATATCATCCTCGAGTTAGTAGCTACACTAGTTCAACACTTACTACTACGAAAAAAAAAACAATGACTCGGTTTTTCCTTAGTCAACGGCTGTTCTTGAGTGCCAAGAAACTACATACTTAGACATGGATACTTCTTGTTCAACAAACAAACAAAAGAAAAACTATTTGTTTCATCATTGTATGGTACAAGACTACAGGTTAATGATGCATATTTGTGTTAAATCAAATCACTATACAGAAAAATTACATACACGATTTATCTTACCACAGTCTCATCCTTCCTGTTAAGACTGATTAGACAATATACACCACGATAACCCAACCTTTGGCAAAAACAAGGGATATTTTAATATTATTTATATAGTTATTTTAGTTGGCAAAAAGTTCAATTTTTTTTTTCTTTTAAGAAAATAAAAGCATTTTTTTAATCAACCCAGTAGCAAATAGCAATTAATATAAATGGTGATCATAATATGGTACTAGATTCAAAACACATTCTTTTGTTACTAGTGTGGACATACCATACATATCATTTAATTTATGCTGGAGAGAGTTACCAACTATGGGATAAAAAAATTGTTTCATCTATGTCGTGTGCGCTACACATGCCACGAATGGAACAATGTAAATTATTACTCATGCAGATTAATTTTACTGGTGAAATGCAAGCTGATTAAATCGGTGCTTTTATTTTTGGGACTTGGACCATAGATAGCTAAAGGAAAGGTGGTTTGATTGGAATCACCCACACACACTGTCACACAATCGTTTTCCTCTTGTTTTTCTTTTGGACATACACAACGTTTTCCTTTTTATCATCATATTTAATCTTTTTTTTTTGAATTTCTGTTTTTTAACTTTTGCAACTTCCAGTAATCCAATCATTCTCAAATATAACATTCGTATTTGGAAAATAAAATTACTATAATTTATTTTGAATTAAAATTTTCGTTTGAGTATATAAGTATAATTTTTTTGTATGAAAAATATTTTATTTATTCCTATTTAAAATTTATATTAGATAATCTAGAATAAATATGATACAATTAATAAAATTACGTAAGATATATCAAAACGACATATTCTATTATCAAAATGAAGGGAATATTTCTTATCGCAAAGTATAACAATGTCTTTGACAAAAGAGGAAATAGTATGTTTGTTGCTTAATATTAGGTTGTCATTTTCGTCATCAACTGCAACTTGAAAATACTGTGGCATGATTGGGACAAATAAAACGTGATCGAAATGGACAGATGAGGGGACGCCCAATTTGATATTTGCCTTATCATATGTTAGCTAATACGAGAGCCACACAGACAAATTATCATGCATGCATAGTCTCATCGCAGAAGACCTTTTTCCTAAGAGGCTAAGACTTGCATTGTATCATTTTGCATGGCTTTAATTGCTGCATGAATCGGAATTAGTTAAAAATAAAACAATAGAAAAATATTAATTGGTCTCTGCCCAAACAAGAGATGAATTTTAGTAGATGACATATTGACGTTAGAAGAAACGTCTTCTTTTATGTGGAGCTAGGTACCAGAGTTCATTGACGTTAGGATTAAATTCCGACAAATACAGAAGGTTTTAAAAAAAAAAAATCTGGAATAACAAAAGACTGATAGGATGAAGAGATGAACGATAGTGGACATATAGACAAAGAAAAATTTAAGGATGTGATAGTGGACCTTAGAATAATAGACCCATGCATAGAACAAAAGCAGTAGCAAATTTTGGTGGAGAAACAGAAAAAAAATGTATATAGGAAATTAGAAAGATAAAGTGAACGAGGAGCCAACGGAGAGCGACAACAATGACATGTTCATTGACACTCTCATAACTCATAAGACGGTTTATGTGGTTCTCCGACCCTCGTATATTTGCTAATTTCAAATAAATTATATGTTTAAGTCAACATTATTTTCTAGTACCTTATCGACTTATGGTATAGTAAGTTAAGAAAAATGCAATTCCACTTCCACATTATGAAGGACTAGGATCTCTTCAGTTTATTGATGATGATATGATATGATTTCTCTTTTTTCCAATATCAAATATCCCATATAGTATTCTGATTTGAAAAAGATAATGAAAAAAAAGTAGTAGTGCTGAGTAAAACTTAGAGTAAGTTGACTACTTATATCATCAAAGTGTTTATTTCTTATGAATACTTTTTATGTTAAATATTTACATGTGATTATAGTTTAGTTGATGAAGATTTCCTATTTTGGTTAGGATCATTTGTTTTTGTTTTTTTATTTATTTAGTAAATGGACTTATATATAATATACGTTAAAATTATTTGTGTACGCACATAATCATCAAAAACTACACAGTTCTCCAGTTTTTCTGTATTTTCAAAATAGTTCTATTTGGATAGGTTTTAAATAAATGTATATTTATGTAGTGGTAGATTCCTTTCTTTTTCGATTTCAAGAATAATTCTCGAGAATATGAACTTCGATACGACACACACCGTACCTTAGGACTTCAAAAAAAAAAAAAACGAAACAACGTTATCTTCCTAGCTCTCATTATTACAAAAGAGTTCCAATAATTGGATTATACTATTCGATTGCATAACTTCTTTTTTGAAACAGAATTCGTATGCAGCGATCGGTCGACATATAATTCCCTTTATTAGAATAATAGTGTAGACAATATGCATTTATATGATTCCCTCTATCGTGGACCCAATTCTCTCTTAACTTAAAAATATTAGGTTTTGGCTGTTAATAAAAAACGTTACACTATGTCGGTGTGATGGCTACGGGGTTTGTGCTAATTTAAATAATTAATATTGCTTTTTGTTAAAGTAGAATAATAATTCAGTTTTTTTTTAATGGTTTTGTTGTTTTAGACAATTGACTAACATGTGACATAATAGTTTATTTTAGTTTTACTGTTATCGTGCCATAGACATTCGTTAGATCAAAACTCGCATGTATATTTTAAGTTTTAAACCCCGAAAAAGAAAGAATGTTTTACTTATGTTTAACATTACAATCTTTGGTTCATATTAATAAAGTTATGATTTGGAGTTAAAAAAAAAAAAAAAAAGAATGTTTTACTGTTTACTACTCTGTAATTTTAACAACAATTTATTTTTTGAATATTCAGAATTTAGTTAAATACTTATATTAGTGCCTTTAATGCCAATTTTATATATCAACTCACATCATTCTCTGATATCAATCTTCAGTCTGCACCCTTTTTTCTTTCTTGTAATTATATAATATGGTGACTAATTAAATATAATGACTAATGACACACACATGTCTTATAAATGCTGTCATCTAGGCTTTATTAATTATATAAAAGTTGATTGGGTGATGATAGAAAATTAAAGGTAAAATTATTTTAATGTTTTGCTAATCGCACCCATATGTGTGAGATTATTAAATTAAGCGACTTGTGTGTGACGCACAAAAAAAATCAACAACAAAACAAACAACGAAGAATCTCCGAAAAGCTTTTACCATATTGAGACCATTAGATCAAATAGGCCCATATATTTTATGGGCCTAAGCCAGACTCCCTTTCAGTGATTATCATCTTCTGTTCACGGCCCATTTCAGTATCTAAAAAAACAAGTCACGTGTGGTATACATTTTATACATTCGTTTACGGCCTTGCGGGTTATCCTGTTTTAGGGATATTTATGAAAATTCTGATACTTCGAACATCTATGAATTTGCCTTACAAAGAAATAAAGACTATTTAAAATATACTCCTAACTAATGAATAGTTTACACAGTAACAAAATTAGCAGAATTATCAGTTTTGAAAATGCCCATACACTTTGATGCATCTCTTATTTAAAAAGAACTATATAATGATGGGCAAGTAATTGTCTTTTTAATGTGGAAACTAAACAAACCGGTAAGAAATAATATAGTGGCGACTAATTTTACAACGAAAAGGACACGTGGGCTTTACCAAAAAAACCGAATACGACACGTGGGAATACGTATCCATGTGAAATCCGTAATTACTGAGGTGAGATTTCTAACTCATCTGAATTTTATACTAATCCGAAATTAGCAAAATACAAAATTTAATTCGAGTTTCTTTGGGGTTTGGGAATCTAATTGTAAAAGGTAACTAAACTTATCAACTTTTACTTTGTTATTATCCAAAACTTCAATATGGGCATATCTTATTTTAACGTCTTCTTCTTTTAATAATTCTACATTGACCAATGGGGATGTTTATTATAATCACTAATATAGCTGTTTTTTTGTATTTTACTAATTATATATATTTTAAAATTAATGTTTTTTTTCGTAAGCCATTGGTAGTATGTTACACGTGTCCACAAATTTCTCTTCAAAAACTAAATTATCCTGTAAAATATAATTGGATAACGAAGAAAATCTGCAGAAGTTTTTTTTTTTTTTTTCTTTTTTTGATTAAAGTTTGTAGAAGTCTTTTATTCATATTGTAAGTTTTTTAGAATAAGAAATTAAAAATATGCAAAAGTCAATTTTCCCTAAGATTGTGGGAGTCGTCTTTCACTCATATTGTAATTTTAAACTACTCGTATAATTTAAAAACTATTAACAAACTATTAACTACTCATATTGTAATTTTAAACTACTCGTATTTTATCTTATACATCATTTTAAAACTAAATATCTTATACAAAAAAGGTGCACAAAACTAAAGTATAATTTCATACATCATTCGTAACAACTTTATAACGGAATAAAGTTTTTTCATGGAACAAATGATGTTAAGAAAAAGGGAGGAAAAAAGTATTTGCGCATTGTGTTAAGAGTAGTGTTATAAGAAAATTGATTAAGTCCTCAACTGATCATTTGTTCAATACAGCATGTAACTTTTTTTTTTATAAAAACATGTAAATTCTTCCATATTAAAAAACTCTATAAAAGACTAAATTTTAACTAAAGTTCAATATATGATAATATTACACCTACTAACAAATTTTATAAACTAATAAAAGTGTTATTGTTGGTTGTATTTATTTCATATATATTCATAACTGAAATGATGATGTGTTGGTCTTACGGCAATCAACTTCTAGTAGATGTTTGTTTATGCACTTATATCGTTATAAAATACTGTAACGAGAGACGACCACCAGGGGGTTATTATATTTTCCTAAAATCTCCCGACTCTATTATCATAAATGGTTTGAGAAAATGTGAAATAGTAGAACCTGTGTATTCAAATCACCCGCAACTAATTTGCAAGTATGGTTTTCACAAAAAAAATCCACCACAATTGCTTAATAAATTCGATTAATTGCTTCTTTTTATCCTCTTTCTAATAGTATTAACTTTTCCTTGAACATATAATCTAAAGCACCAATAGTGGAAGTAGTGATATATAAATCTATACAAACTTAGCACACCACGCTAAAAGGATAAAAACTTTGCAAAGGTTTTTTTGTACTTGTGACCTAACTTAATGGATTCTTTCTCAGGCTTCAGTAGTTCCAGAAAGGTTCAAGATCAAGGGGACCGGTAGAGGAAGATGGAACTTCTTGATGATCAAATCGTTTCCTCCCAAATTCAAAAACCGATGAATGGTCGGTATTAGAACCTCCTGTTTCCCGCGAAATCGTTTGCCTTTTGTTATTCTCGATCATTGCTTGTAAAACTGACTGTTCTTGCGTAAGAACCGGATTGGAACTCTGTAGGTTCTCCGAAACGTTGATAGATTGATGAGGTTGGTAGAGTGGAATCATCTGTAGAAAATCTGGTTGGATCGAGGAGCTAAGGGAAGAGTTGCTGAAGCAGTTGAGTAATGTGTTTCCTCTGGTTTCAGCTTGGTTGGAGAAGCAGGGCACGTAAACTGGCTCGGTCTTGGTTTTGTCATTGTATGTTGAAGTATCGGTCAAAGGTGGTAAGCTGGACCCAGTTCCATAAGAACCGATTCGGATCAAAGTCGAAATAGGGATCTTCTTGCCTCCAGCAGTTTTATGAAAGACCCTGCATATCACCCATTCATTCTGCCAAATGGAACCAAGCCCCAAAAACAGAGTATAAGACAGAGTTGTAAAACAGAGCAAGAAACAGAGCAAAGCTTGGATTTTTTTTGTTTTTTTTTATTAATTACCTTAGCGGTTTTAGGCAAGTTGTGAGCAGAGAGTTTCCCATCTAGGCGATACTCATGCATCACCCAATTTGTTTTGAGGCCTTTAGGAGCTCTTCCTCTGTAGAAAACAAGTGTTTTCTTCATACCAACAAGCGATTTGCCTCGGTATATCTCCTTATCCTTCCCGGTCGCCTTCCAATAACCGGCTTGAGTTGCTCGGTTAGTCCTCAAACCAGTCGGATACTTTCTATCCCTCACACAGAAAAAATACCATTCTTTCTCACCCATTTTTGCTTTATCTACAAGAAAAAAAACACAAGTCCAAACTCATTAGGACTCTAAGAACAATGATAAAAAAAGTAAACTTGTTTGTATGTCAGAAAGAAAACTTGGGTTTTGTTTGAACATACAAGGTAACTCCCAAGGCTCAGCTTTGTTCAAATCCACCTCACCAATAGCTTTAGCCGAGAAAGCCATGTCAAGAACCTTGTTGTGTAGATAGTGGGTTATGAGTTCTTCGTCTGTTGGATGAAACCTGAAACCAGGAGGCAAATCTATCTGCTCATCATCTTCCTTGTGAAACCCGCCGAAAGCTTCCATCTTTTTTGAAAACCTTAAACCCTAAAAAAACTATTTGATCAAATCTTTATTTGATCTTTTTCTCAAACGGTTTTCTTTGAATAGATCGAGAAAGATTTGATCTTGAATGTTTTCAGGAGATGGGTTCAGAGAATATATATAGATATATGGTAGAGAGAGAGAGAGAAAGAGAGTAAAGGTGAAAGAGAAGTTAGGGAGAGGATGATTAAGGAGACGCAGAGGAAACTATTAAGGAACGGAACCAAAATGGAACTAGAAAGGAGGAATTTTTTTGACGAAAATGATCGTTTTTACATTATATAATTTTAATACATATATAAAAGTATATTGTTCATATTTTGTGAGAGGAGAAAAGATACGTAGTGTGTAACGCAACTTGGCTAGGTTGTTTTGCACTTTCCTCTTTTTTAAAAGAGAGAAACCTTTTTCTGCTATTTTTTTTACTTAAATAAAATATATATATAAACTATATTCAGAAAAAATAGAAATAGAATTACTTTAATTTTGATTATTTGAATCTAACGCAGTGAATAGCTAGTTATATAAAATTCAACGTTATAATATAAATTCAACATGTAATATCTTAGTATAATTTGAGCGAGTTATTATTAAAACCATCTTTGGTATTAATCAATTCGTTTACAAGTTTGTGCATGTCATTACAAATATTAATAAAATGTTGAAATTCTGATGGTTCTACACAAAATACTCTGATACTAACAATAATACTACTAAGTAGTTTTATTTGTCAACTTATAATACTATTAATTATTTTTGAATACAACTCCGATCCCTCTTCCCAAAAGTAGTTTGACAAATGGTGTTCTCTCTTCCCAAGACTAGTTTGACAAATGGTGTTTCTGCAGTTACTCTTATTGATTCTTTAATTGTGTTTCCTTATTGGTCAAAAATGTTTATGTTACTTTTAGAAAAGTGTACCATTTTTGTAGCATCGGGTATAATCATATAATAGATATAAGTCTCGACCCCGTGAGATCTTATAATTATTAATTCTAAAATTAAAGTTTAATTTAACATTCTATTTCTTATATTGGAATTGTTTTTTTCTAAAGATGTTTAAAGTATTGAGTCCATTAGCCTATTAGACATTTTTTGGTTAGGTAACATTTTATGTGATAATATCATTATACTTCTTCAAAAGTTAAATAACATGAAAAATATATAATATTAGTATAAATCTACCAATAATACTCATCCTAGTAACAAAAATGTGAAAAGAAAAAGAAGAACTCTTAAATAATCTACATCCATTAATGGCATCTACAAACTGTGACTTTTTTTTTTTATCAATGATTAAACTCCATCTGCATGTTTATGAGATTGCTTTAATTATATATACTCATGGCAACGTTAAAGCTATATTGGTATCTCTATGATTTACCTATGCCTTGTGTTTTGTATAATTAGAATACATGTAGACATAGGCACATAGCTACATTAAAAGTGGCCATATTGGTGGTATGTATGGTTTTTCCTATCCAAGCAAATGACATAATGCATAAGGCATCAAGGTGAATCAGTGCTTCCACTAAACACTAAATTTCTTTTAATTTTAACTATAAATTCCAAAGGTACGTACTAGTTCTACTTAGTGACCTAGTATATACCCTCAATGAAAGAATATCTTTGTTTAATTAAACCAGATATTAGGTGACAAATGAGAATGCAGTTTCGACGAAAATACAAACACTATCCCACTTATCGTCTATTTCGACATAGCTAGTAAAAAACGGGGAAAATATACTATTAGGAACAACTTTGAAAGTTATTTTACTATAAAATAATTTACCTCCGTTAAAGGTAAGTACCTATCGTAATAGATCTCCTTTCTTTCTAAATTAGTGATATTCCCTATGATCTTAAAGAAAAACTCTTATATTAATCTTCTTCCAAATTCAAAGCCAGCAGTAATGACAAATTTTGTTTGTCAAGATAGAGGATCAGATAACGAATAAACTAATATAAAAATCGTAGGGGTGAGCAAAGAACTGATCCAATAAGATTTGGTCGTCTAATAAATTAAAATTCTAATTATAGAAAATGTTGCAAATTAGGTTAGTAGGAAAGCGACTAATATTTCTATTTAAGGAAATAGTTCTAATAAGACAAGACCACGTGTGTGGCTGTTTCTCGAGCAATCCCAAAATCTTACGGTCATTAGCATAGTCAACTTGTGCACATCTGCCACGTTATGCCGAGTTTAATCAAACCATGGCGAGTTTAGGTGCCAGCTATTCACCAATTATAAATAAACACGCGTCTTGGTTGAAAGCTAACTACGTATTTATCAATGAAGCAATAGTTGACCTTGCTGGCTAAGCACTGGTCTCGAGTTACGTGGCGGTGCCTTAGTGGCTATTAAAAACACTATCTTTTTTTTTTAGGTGCATTCCTTCGAACGCACAGATAATAAAATTAATGGGGCCGTACAAGAGGACAAAAAATTTGGCCCTAATACGTGAGATGTGAAGTGAAGAACGAGATGGAAAAAGGGCAAAAAAACTAATACAACGAAGTTCGATTAGACCAATTCCTCTATGCACCTTGTACATTGATATTAAAAAAAAAAAAAACAAAGTTTAATCATTCAGTCGTTTCGTTATAGTTAAGCAAGTTTTTTTTTTTGTTTATGTGCTAATTCAAAGAAAAAAAGTCGTAAGAAATAGAGTTCTTTTGTACAGAAGCAAATTGTATATAAGATATATTGTTCTTATCAAGCGAGATTAAAATATGTTGGTTGGAAGAAAACGTTTTGTTCTTCTACAACATCGAATTTGAATAATGTGCTATATATATATGTTATGTCCCCGGTTCGGAAAATGTTTTGTCTATGATTATGCAGGTTAAGAAAGAGAAAAGAACATTGTGATCACTATGTCTATGTGTAATCCTTTTCTTCTTAAACTATATATAGTAGACCTTTAAAATTTAATAAAAATAAATTAACTTATGTTAGAGGATATAACCGAATCATGGATTCTGAATTATGACTGGCCTTAACACACGAAGTTGAACTTAGTTCACTTTTTTTTTAGAAATTAATTTTGTTACTTATAATCACAACATGTTCAATTAATCAAATACTCATGACAAGAAAAATAAAAATTGAGAACAATGTTGTCCGGTATTCACAATTTCACATGCACACATTGCAATATGTAGTAAACAACAATAATTAGTTGAGCCAGAACCCTTATTTTTTTATTTCATAATTAAAACTGCACAGTGTGTATATTATTTTTGCCAAAAAATGAGATTCACATAGAATGTGGAACAAAGCCGGCCCATGTGAGATTTATGGTGTAAAACGAAAAAAAAAGAGAGATAAATATGTATGTATATATGGATGAACCTAAACCACTTAAGAAAACCTAATTCAAGTTGTAACAGTTTTATATTGTTTACTGGCCTAATTAGGCAATAACTGGACATCACATGTACACTTTTCTCAGTTGGGGAACACACACACATATCAATATATTGAGTTTTATCTATTTTTGTGCTGCAGAAGTTCAGAATGGTATATTAACGAATTAAAATCTGGAATGGGAACAAAAAAAATCTGCAATGGGAAACAAAAAGGCAAAAAAAGAGATTGGCAGAGATATATAGGTTTCTACTAAATAGATTACCAAATGGGGATGTAGCTCAGATGGTAGAGCGCTCGCTTAGCATGCGAGAGGTACGGGGATCGATACCCCGCATCTCCATATTTCTTTCTCTTTTCTCATTTTTTTCTATTTTTTTGTTTTACTTTAAATTATGGTTGATTTCTTGAGCATGAAAACAGCTCTAAATACGAGTAAGAATGATCTATTGATTAATTTTTGTGATGAGCTTTTTATATCTTCACAGTTTTTTACTCTGCAAAAAATCTACTCAATCAGTAGTTACTAGTATCTTTGCAAAGGGAAAGTAAGGTAAAGTTGTGAACCTGTAGCTATGAATCTCTGATTACAAACATAGAATGGATTTTTAAAAAGTAGAATTTACAGTAATTGCTACAAATTGTTCAACGAGAAGTAACAAAGAAAGGGAACCTAAGAAACTTTCAAAAAAAACATTAAAGAGAGTTAGGCAGTAGTAAACTTTCATGTTTTCTTGAAAAATTTCCCACCTTTACCACCAATTCCGGTCTCTGTAAGGCTTGAAGAGAGATGCGATCTGGTGTCTGGTCTCCACTGCAATTCCACTAAAGCTGAGAACAGAGCTGACAGCGACGGAGAGACTTCTGAATCTTTTATGTTCTTGCACGAAACCACTTTCAGATGTTCTAACTCGTGCCAATGTAGAATCACTGATTCTAGACCTGATGTTGTTAACAATGAGCATCCTTCCAGATACAGTAGCTTCACTCTCCTGCAAGCCCAACAGACAATGAAATTACCAAAACGATTCATACTTTTAATATCGACAAGATCTAATGGATTTACTACTACTAGCAGCAATGAAATTGGCTAACGGCTGCAACTTAAAAGATCACATTGTTCCTAGAGATTCATATGGTGCTATCAAACATCAAAAGCAGAAAAAGGGAATATAAAGTTTTGTAGTACCCGAAAGCCGTAGCCAAGCTGAAGATATCATCATCCAATCCCCAACAATCTTGGAAAACAATCTCTCTCGCCGCTTCACATATCTTAAACAGAGCCTTTACGGTATTCTTATCTCTTAACTGACACTTCTCCAACTGCAAACGCTCGAGAGCAGGACAACAACAACTCAACTCCTCATCTGGATCATTATCAATCTTTTTACAAGACACGAGTCTCAGCGTCTTGAGATTCTCACAATAACGAAGCCCTCCAAGCCAACCCGACTCCATCTTGTGATCACAAACAGTGAGTTCCTCAAGCATTTGACAACATTCACCTATTTCTTTAATCCCATCAAACCCTCCCTCACATCCAACAAGCTCAAGCTTCACCAGTCTCTTGCAACCTTGAGCCAAAATCATCAAACCGATATCCGAAACCAAAGAGTGATACAAACCATCAACATTCACAACCAATCTCAAGATCTGCAGATTCTCAAACGCACCAATGCCGAGCAAAACACTATCAGAACACTTGTGCAACNACAACAACAACTTAAGCACTCATCTGGATCATTATCGATCTTTTTACAAGACACGAGTTTCAGCGTCTTGAGATTCTCACAATAACGAAGCCCTTCAAGCCAACCCGACTCCATCTTGTGATCACAAACAGTAAGTTCCTCAAGCATTTGACAACATTGGCCTATTTCTTTAATCCCATCAAACCCTCCCTCACATCCAACAAGCTCAAGCTTCACCAGTCTCTTGCACCCTTGAGCCAAAATCATAAGACCGATATCCGAAACCAGAGAGTGATACAAATCATCAACATTCACAACCAATTTCAAGATCTGCAGATTCTCAAACGCACCAATGCCAAGCAAAACACTATCAGAACACTTGTGCAATTCGAGTTCTTGCAACATGGAACACTCTTCAGCTACATTCAACAACCCTAGTTCACTAGTATTGGTCACAACTAGTTTCCTGAGATTAGAGCAGCCACCAGCAAGGGCTTTGAGCCCTCTATCAACTACCTCAACAGACAACAGATTCTCCTCGAAGAAACTCCAACTCTGATAAGACCCTACATCAACAGTAAACGAAACTATCCTGTGGTTAACTAAAATACCTGAATTTGGCGGCGAAATCAAACACCCACTGACCAAATCAACAGTATCCAGATTGGGAAACCTCGAGATCAGCCGACCAGACGCTAGAAACCCCCAATCAGATAACCTAAGAGATCTTACAAGACGACCATGGAGTTTAAACCATCTCTTGCAAACCAAGGAGAGATTTTTCCGGTGAGATTTAGGGATTTTTTCAATGATTCTGATGAGAATGAGGTCAGGTAAGAGAAGCGTGAAATCAGGAGGGAGTAGGGTTTTGGATTTGGAGATTGGAGTTGGAGGGGTCAAAGACTGAAACTTTGCGGCGAAATCAAGCGGAGAAGAAGTCAATAAATGGTGATGGTTAACCCAAAGTTCAGACCAGCTCGCTCGTCGCTTCTTCAATGGTGAAACTGGACTGTTCTCCTTCTTCCCTCTATAAGACATCACTTCTTCACATTCTTCTTCTTCTCCGCCTCCTTCCTTGAAAGCAACGTTCTTGAAGGGTTTTTCTCGGGAAAAAAAAGGTTTGGTTTTTATTTTCCCGAGAAAAAAAGAAAAGCTTTTTAACGGATTTGTGCAATTAAAATGGAAAGTTTGAAGCTTTTGCGAAACGGGAACTTGCAATCACTCACAGAGAAGAAAAAGAATTTTGTTTTTAGGGATTTTAAGATTTTTTTGGTTTAAGAAAGAAGAAAATAAAAATATTATTTTTGTTTTTGTGTCTCTCTTTAAACGAAAGATTCGGTCTCTCTTTTTGTTTTTCTGGAAACTGTTTAGATTTGTAGGAATAATGTACAAACGGTCTCAATTGAACAGTGAAGAAAGGAGAAAATTTAAAACCTGTCACTCTCAATCTTTTCGTCCACTAAGATCATAATCATTATATCTATCTGTTTACAGATACTGACAAAAGAGAAACATCCAAGAAATTGATTTAGGATTACAAGATTTGCCGATTTACTCATTAGTACAATTAAGTTATTGAGGATTTTACAAAAAAAGAAAGAGAGGTTCTTCTTTCTTTGGCTCAAGAACGAGGAGCAGCTAGTTGTTGCTTCTTTACCATCTCGTGTGACTTCACCATACTGTTGTTACAAAGATGGATTATTGTTACTACATGGTTTCACTTTGTTTTGTATTTTGATCTAAACGGAACTAAGTAAAGTGGAAAGTTACCTGATATCATGAGGAGTGATGAATATCCACTGTGAACCTTTCTCTATTGCAAAATCAACCAATGTGTCTAAGCTGATTTTCCTGCTAACTGCGTCCTGAGATTTGCAGAAACCGAACCGTTTTTAACTGCTTTATTTCTATGTAAGGTGTTTGATATTTGTTTTAGCAGCTTTGACAA
The DNA here is from genome assembly GCF_000633955.1 of Camelina sativa. NCBI lineage: Eukaryota > Viridiplantae > Streptophyta > Magnoliopsida > Brassicales > Brassicaceae > Camelina > Camelina sativa. The sequence continues at coordinate 3,152,095 of NC_025704.1, read as the reverse complement.
TAGAGTGTATGTCATGATGTAAGAAGATGATTCTTACCATAAATACATCAAATTCGTCCATTGCTCGAATTGGGGCTTCAGTCATCCTGTGAAGAGCTAATGCAAAGCATAAAGTCGAGAAAGACCGTTCCCCACCTGAATTTTACGACAAGAGGATTAACTAACTTTGAAGCTGGCTAGAACAACTGATAATTTTCAACTAATAAGGTTATACTCTCAATGGAGAATTAGCTTCCAGAGATTTAGCAATAAGAAAGTCAGAAATAGGACAACAACAAAGAGGCCAATAGCAAACAAAGGTTGAGACGATGTTAGATTCTTTGATTTAAGTTTCATGTTTCAAGGGCTTTGATACTTAAATCTCATCCATTGAGCCTTTTACTGCCCACCCTTGTTCTAATGTTTCGAATGTAGGATTTTATGTCCCAATTCATTCAAATCTAGAGTAGAAAAGCACCTGAAAGTCCTCTTGTGTCTCGAACAGCACTGTTTGTTGCATCTTGAGGCATCTTAACCTGTTGAAGAAAGAAATGCAACCAACACAGTTAATTAATGTCATAATATGGACACATCAGATGCAAAACGTAGCATTATGGCTCCAATTACCTCTAGGGACAAAGTTTTGTCTGGATAAGAGACCATGATTTGTCCACTGATACCTTTTTTACTTAAGTTAGAGTTGAATCTGCTTTGATGATCAGCAATCAAGGAAAGTAGCATATGAAAATCACATAACTAAAGTGAGAACTATAAATTATCCAATGTTATTGGTAATAATGGGCAAAAAAATTCGTACTGCCAAGTTAACTGGCGCTTCAGATGAGATTTATTTAATTGGAGCTTGCTCTGCCGTGAACCTACCACATCTCTGCAGACCTGATTAAACAGTAATGCACACATTAAACGAATTAGGATATGCATATTGAAATTTTGGATAAGGAAGATATATCTATAAACAATTGCAAGGTTTAACCTTGAGCTTTTCTCGAAAGCTTTTGTAAATTTTGCTTTTCTTCCTAATCTTCTGTTCTTTTTCATCGTGCATAATCCTGAGGTCATCGATTGATTCAGAATACCTGTATCAACAAAAGATATAAGCATGCAACCTTAACAGGCATTCAACAGGAAATTTCCGTATGTAGGAACAATCACAAGGCATATAAATTTACGCACTTGGCATTCTCTCGGCTCAGCCTATGATTTATTTTGTTAATCTGAGCACTAAGCTGCAAAGGAGTGGCCCCATCCCAAGGGCCCAAAGCTCTTATCTCACTCTCAGGACAAATGATTGAGGCCTTCTCATTATTTTCCTGAAATTGCAGCAGTTGAACGAAGCATATATATAAAAAATGAATCCAAGAGCAATAAGTAACTTGCACTGCTCATTTTGATATTTCTGTCCTTTTTCGTTTATATTACTAGCGGAATTTCATAATTGCTTATTCTAACCTGCCGCTTCGTTTCAAGATCCTGATATAAAACTTCAGCCTGTTTGATATCGGGTAAGACCTTGTCCTTCATAAGAATCTCATAATGGTTCTTCTCCTGAAACAGAATCACAATTAAGTTCTAAGTGTAAGTGCAAAACAAGTAAAGAACCAAACTCTTAAAAGAAGGCGCACCGTTTCTGCGTATTGGAGTTTTTCTTCTATCTCCTTTAGCTCGTTCTCTGCTTTCTCAAGAGATTCAATTTCACCCTTGGCTGACTCTGCATATACATTTTAGCTTGAACTATATTAAAGCAAATTTGGCTGTAAATTAAAGATGGTTAATCTTTCTAGGATTAACACAGATCCAAGAAAAATCAATGTATCGACAACATACCACATAAGTTTTCATATGAAGCTTTAAGTTCATTAGCCTTTAATTCAGCTTCATCCAAACCGTCTTGAAACTTTTCCAGCAAGGATTCTTTCTCCTTTATCTCTTCTCGGAATCTCTGAGAAATACAAAGAGCGCAATCAAGAATGATGCTACGGGAATATTGACAATCAAACAGTTTCAACCAATATAACAAACCATGCTTTCTAGATGAAGCTCATCAACACTTGATGTAGGTGATGCTTTGGTTTCAGAAGCGACTGATTTTTTCAGATCCTGCATTTCAAGTTCCTTCCTCGTCAAATCTTTCTCTAGTTGGGTGCGTTGCTTCTGTACATTGACCCAAAAAAATGCAAACTTAAGCTTTGCGGAAAGAAGCGAAATGTATCAGTTAAAGACAGTTTAAAGTTGGGCACATTAATTTGACATGACCAGTTCAGTGCATTAAACAATGGATACATCTAAAGTGACACTAGTAATGTTACACTACCTTCAGTCCGCGCATTTTAGATTCAAGACCCTCGAGATTCATTTCTGCCTCCCTCTTTTGTCCCCTGCATTCTTGTATGTCCCTTTGTTCTTTTGAGGCCTCTATTTCAAGATCTTTGATTTGGTCATCGAAAGAAGCACACAATCGAGTAGTCCTTCGAGGATGAGGAGGAAGCGTAGTCTGAACAGGTCCACGGGAAAACCTAAGAAAAGAATAGGTTGAATACTGTTACGTTGGCGCAGATCTTCCTCTATAGTTGAAATCAATATAACTACATAGCTTTTTCCACTAATCACGCCAATAACTCAGTGAAATCGTCAGAAGTGGGTTCTAGTGGTAGTTCTCATTTTACAAATTTGTAGACACGTGATATGTCAGTATCCCTCCATTTATAATTTGAACTAAATATATGTGTTTGGCTCTCTAAAAGATTTGTTCTCGCCATTTTTAACTGGCAACTTACATTCTGTATCCATCTATAGTGAAAACATCCTTCAGATTCAAGAGCCTTCTCTCAAAGGCAATGGTCTTGCCAACCTCATAATTTTCTGCAAGCACTTGCCTCTCGACACCACTCTGGAAATATCCAGAAACCAAAGCTTAATGAATACTACTATACAGAGGTTGGAAGGTGAAAAGTTAGTAATATACTAATGTAGAGAATATCTGTAAGTAAGATTACCATATCCACCAAGACATTAAGAACAGTATTATTCTCAGAGTGCAAGACAGAGAGAATAGTTGGGTGTTCTGTTTGAGGAATCATGTGCCTTGGTATACTTAACCTGCATAAACAATAATAACCATGGCGTTTGCAATATAACTAAATCTATCCATTCATCAAAGCAGAACATAAACAAAAATATTGGAAAGTGACTTTCAGATTACCTTGGTCTTGAAAAGTCATAGATGATAATCTTCAGATTGTTATAATTTGCTTCCTTTCCACAGTGTCGCAAAGTAACTAAATCTTTATGATCGTTCACAATAAAGGCATTCAGGAGGTTGCCAAGAGCTTGTTCAACTGCAGAAGCCCATCTATTACCATTGACCAATGTCTGTAGAAAACCAAAATTAGAAAAATTCACACTAAAACAGCAGAGATTGTTATCATAACACTTGAAAATGTCAGCTTTTCTTTACGCCATGCATGGTCCATACGAGAAAACATGTTATTCTTTGTGCAAAGATGTGTGGAAGGGAATAACAGAAACTTACCACATGAGCACCAATCGGACCAATGGGTGGCTTATTAAATCTGCGGTGATGTCTCTCAATAGCCCGCAAGAGATTAATGACTCTGTCCCCTCCAAATGCGGTAACCTAGCAAGAGAAATTATCCAACTAATCCTCAAGATCATCATCCTCTAAGAGAATAGAAATAACATATAAAGCCTGCAAGCAGATCCATGTAATTGGATAAGCACCTTATTTGTTTGATGTTTCTTCAGATCATTGATCTGTGTGTTTATGCTTCTTTGCTTCTTTTCATGGTCTCTAATCTAGAAACCAAAGAGCCAAAAATAGTTGAATATAAGTAACTTTAAATGGCTACAACAAAAAGGTGACACTATCTAAAACAACAACACAAATAAGAGACAGGGTAAGACTAAGATACCATAGCCTCTATGTGTTCCTTCTCTTGCCCTCCAGCTAATGCCTTTTCTATTACCACGTTCTCCTCCTCTTTCAAACTAAAATTGTAATATATTTAATCCATGCTTAGCCAACAAAAAAAAGAAGAAGAAGATAGTGAAAAGGGATAGCTGAAGAAAAAAATCAAAAAACATAATGACCTGGAAAGCAATGATTCAGCCTTCTCAACCTCTAGCTTCAATAGATTCAGTTTTTCTTCAATTTCGGATTGTTCAGCCTGCATCATTAGCAGCCAGTAAAACGTCTATACACTCACACTAAACTACTCCTCAATCACCATATCAAAGACTGAGCATAAAACTAAAAGGATCTTAGTTTGCGAAAAGGTGGACCTGTGTGCTTCTTGTAGTCATTTCATTAATATCTCCAATCTGTCGTTCAAGCCTCCTAACAAGATCCTTAATCTTCTGAATGTTGTTGCACTTATGTTGGAATTCTTCTTCTAAAGCGATCTTCTCTCTTGCAGCCTGTTTCAAATTGTATGTCAAGTACACACAGATGCGAAAAGTATCTAAACAAGCGTAATTTTAAAACTACACTATGAGAACATTCTATTAACGAGGTCAAGAGCAGTTCCTATCAGAGTCATGCAATCCCAATATATCAATAAGAAAAAATATTTGATAAATCCATTCACATGTTTCTCTCGTTTTCCTAACTGCTCAATAAGAAAATATAGTTTGTAAGATAATTCTTTAAAAACTAATTTTTAACATACCATCTTCACTGATTGCCGCAAACATTCTATCTCTCTCTTCATCGCAGTCGATTCATCCATCAGGCAAGCAACTTGAGCTTTCTTCTCGGTCAAACTTACCCTTAAAGATTCCACCTCACCCTAAATAAAAGCTCAGTTGTAATCAACTTCATGATGAAGGATTCAAGTGATATGATAAGGTATCATTGATGCCACAAATCGAGTATTTAAGTGTATAAGCAAATATACATTTTAGAAACTCAACCTCACTTAAATAAAGAGAACACAAGGGGTAATCCGTATGACCCTATAAGAATCTTTTAGGGGAGAACTAACCTCAAGCTTCAAGATTCTTTATTGAATACAACTAATAAACCTCAGTGTTATAGTATCCAAGAGAAGTTTAGACAGGTCATGCACACCCTGCATATTTCTGATTGTGCATAGCAGTTTAAATGTGAGGTAATAAGAACATATTTACTTACCAGTTTCTGATCAATTCTATTTTGACAAGTAGGCACTCGTTCTTTGAGTTTGACGATCTTCTCAGTCTGTTCCTTGAGCTGCCTATCCACATCATATACCCATGACCAAGCTAGTTTCTTTTTCAAATGCAGCAACTGTTGGGTTATTTCTTCAAATTGCTCCATATTCTTGATCTTTTGAAGCAACTCACTGATCTCCTTTTCTATTGGTTGTATGGTCTTCTCCATCTCATCCAGAAGAGCATTTGCAGATTCCAACTTTGTGTCAATACTTTGAAGAAGTTCATCGACTTGCTGAAGAAGGGTTGCTTTATAAAAGAACTGCAGAACAAAAAAAAAAAAAGCTTTCAGCAAAACTATCAACAAAATTAACTTCACCACATGCTGATTTACAAAGATATATACCTGGAATTTATCTTTGTCATTTCCAGAATTTAAAAACTCCCTGCTCTTTTCTTGACTCATGATCACACAGGGATTCTCAACATCAATCTAGCCAAAAAAAAAAAAAAGCATAACGCAGATGCAAGCAATGAATACCACAAATATAACATATATGCTCATACTTGTAAACTTGAATCAAAGAGCAAAAGCTCACATTATAATGTTCAACAAGTTCCCGTAGCTCCTCCCGTCGGCTAGATATTTTTCTTCCTGCACAACACAATTCAGAAGATTTACACATGACACACAGTAAGACTTGAGACATAACAAGTAAGAAGATATACAATGACAATCAATAGCGAGAACAAGATGTATATAAGGCAAATCAAGCAGAAGCACAGACTAGAAAGACAGAAACTTTAATCAACCTTGATGATCCTTGAGAACCGTTAAACTAGTGGAATCAGATATCCTGCGTTCAACAGTCAGGGTATCACCATATATCTCAGGCTTAAAAGCATCCCCTCCTTGGTTTCTCAGTTCAACATGAACAAGAGCATAGCTGCATCCAGTTTTTATGAAATCTTGCAGCGAAGTGGCGCGCTGAGTACCTTTGGCTCGACATCCAAAGGCAACACGTAGCGCAGTCAGTATTGCACTCTTACCACCTGGTTTGAGCACGAACCAAAATAACTCAAAGCTAAAAAAAAGATCCGTCCTTTACCGAAAATTACAGTAACCCAGCTCGAGAAAACGAAGCCACAAGCCAATTTTTTAAATTTTAAAGCAATAAAAAAAGCCCAATTTGGAAAAAAAAAAAAAAACTTACTTCCGTTTTGACCAGTGATGAAATTAACAGAGTCGCCAAACTCAATCTCGAGATTATCGTGGCACATAAAATTCTCAAGGCGTATCCTAACGATTGTACCGGAGCTAGGTCGTTGATCCTTGAAAGAATCGCCATGTTCATGTTCCTCATCCATCTCTCTGTGGCTTTCTAGGGTTTTCGCAGTCTCTAGCATCGAAGGATGTGTACACTAATAGATGTTCAATGCGCGGGAACAAAATAAACACGTGTGATATTTTAATTGGTTACAAAGTACCTTTGGACCTTTGGACATTATCAAATACACTCCAAATGATTTATTTTACCCACTATGAAATTATCGATTCAATTGAATAAATAAATAAAAAAGAGTAATTTTTCTACTTTTATTGCAAATNTTTTTTTTTTTTTTTTTTTTTTTTTTTTTTTTTTTTAGGATTTTGATTCCACACCGTCAATTCTTCTTTGACCAATGAAGTACATATAACCAAATTTCTCAAGAAGAAAAATAATGAAATTTGAAGTACAAAAGTTCAAGTTTCTCTTCCTCTGTAAAGACCAAATCCACGAAACCCGTTCCCTAGCTACTAGGAGGATAAATCATAGCTCGGGCTCCTTGTAACAACATCCGGTTTCCTTGTTCCACTCAGCTTCACAGACGTAACAGAACTGGTATCCGCATCTGCGAGGATTTCACAAGACAAAAGAACCAAAATCAACATACAATAATTGATAAACAAATGTGCAACCAAAACAACACATTATATAATTAATAACAAGAGCCATGAGTCAAGAGAGAGATAGAGAGAGAGAGGGTACGAGCAGGTAATACGGTTGCAACCTCTATCATCATCAAATACAAGTATCCGCTTGCAATTCCTGCATCTCCTCCATCCTAAACTCTTAGCCATAGCTTCGTAACATCCCGCATGAGATGTCTTATAAGTCTCTGTTTCACGGAATTCATCACATGTCATGTTATAGTGCCATTCTGTTCTGCAGTTGTCGCAGTAACAATACCCACACCCCATGCACTTTCTGGCTCCTCCTAAAAGCTCAGCATCAGCGAAGAACGTTTTTGAGTATTCAATTAGCTTGGTCTTCTCCATTCTAACCGTACATTCGACTGGCGGCCACGGACAGCCTGTAGTCTCTTGCTTTTTGATCCTCCTCTCCTCTTGTCGGGTCATATGATCAAGCAGCGCAGCCTCCGAAAGATATTCAGTCATGTATCTAACCCGCCCAGGATCCAAAACACCTTCACAATCCTCGCTGTGTAGTACCGAGTTGCAACCCAAGCTTGGGCACTTTGCTGGTTTATGCCAATCTAGTGCCTCGTCGACTAGTCTCTTAATGCAAGCAACGCAGAAGCGGTGGAAACAACCAGGTACCTCAAACTTGTCATCACATGGGACGTCTTCACAGCATATTGGACAAGTCTCCATGTAGACGTCACCTTCACGCCACCTGATCTGGGAAACTATAGCAGCTCTGGCATGCTCAAGGACAAAAGCGATGCCACCCCTGCTCACAGATGCAGGAAGTGCTTCGCAACGAGAATCTGCTCTGAAGAAGAGCCACTTCCTTCACAAGTGTTGCTACACTGGACTCGCTTGGTTCAGCTTTACCTGTTACCTGTCACAAACAATAGAAAGAAAAAAACATGAGTCATCAAAACCTAACAATTACACACATATATACTATATATATGTCGTATACTTATATGGGGTTCAGTAATTAATTACGTATTCTAAGATATTGGAATCATCACAGAAGAATGTGACCCTTGCCAAATCGAGCTCCAACGCCCACTTCAACCCATAAACTAAGGCCGCCAATTCCGCAACCTCCTGCTGTGTGGACTCTTCATCTCCCAGAGCTTTCTTCATCTCATATAGTCGGTTATCCTCGGGGTCACAGATGGCCACACCAAAACCACCGATCTGCCTAGTCTCGTCCTTAACCACCTCTTCACTCACCAGACCCTTGCAGTATAACCGATAGGACGACGTCTCGCACATCGTGTAAGGCTTCTTGATGATTTGTTTCTTGCTTTTGTGAACTTTAAAAACGTTTGTGCTAAAAGAAAAAAAAACGAAAGAGAGGCCACAAGAGATTACCTCAATCCGGAATCAGCCTTTCTCTTTTTCTACATGCAAAACTTCACACAAAAAAAGGAAAACAGTGGTTTTGCCTTTTTGTCAAAATAGCAAGTATATGAATGTATAAAAAAGGAAAAACCATTATTGGAATTGTATATATTCCATAATGAGAGTCAAAATTAGGAAATCATTAATGGAATTGTATATATTCCATAATGAGAATTGGATATTTGCAGTTTCTAACATTTTCTTTTTTTGTATAAACTTTGATGTTGTTGGGTTTTAGGTACTTTCATTCCAATAAGTTGGGCTAGGTACTTTCAATGAAAACCTGCATATCTGGATTTGAACAAAAAAAAAGAAAAAATTCATTAAAACAAAAAAAATAAAAAACTAAAGAATGAAAACATTAAGAGAGAGTGTGAATTACATGTGATTTGTGTTTTTCTTTTCTCTATAGGATGGATAGTGAATGATGTAGTGCATGTATGTGTGTATATATAAACAATTTTTTTTAAAAAATAGATTTATAAATAAAAAAATATCTCAAGCGTACATTAGTAGAATATAAAAATTACTATAAAAAGTTTCTTACCGGTACAACTGCCAAATCAATTTTGGGAGAAAAAATTATTATAAAAAATAAATGATCATGTGTAAAAACTAAATGACAATTAACATGTGTGTGTGAGGGTGAAGATTGATGATATATGATGGTTAAAAAATTAAAGAATGAAAACTTAGAGAGGGAATGTGAATTACTTGTGATTTGTTTTTTTTTTCTGTTTTCTATAAGAGGGGTAGTGAGTGATTTAGTGATGTAGTGCATGGAGATACGTATATATAGACAATTTAAAAAAAAATACAAATAAATATAATTTTGTAAATAAAAAAATATCTCAAAGGTACGTTAGTAAAATATAAAAACTACTATAAAAAGTTTCTTACAGGTACAACTGCCAAATCAATTTTGGGGAAACAATTTCTTATAAAAGAAAAATGACCATTGTGTAAAAAATAAATGATTGTTAACATTTGTATCACTACAAAAAAATGGTCTTATTGATACCAAATATTTCGTCTCAATAATAACAAATTCGTAAGAATAAAAAATTTGTGACGAATTTGTCACAAATTTTAAATGGTTGCAATAAAGTCGTCACAAATTTTTTTGCGTAACAGATGCGTCACAATATTGTGACGAATATATCTAGTAACTATATTGTAACAATAAGTGACAAAAAATAAGAGTAACAAAAACGTTATAATTACTGACTAAAAGAATTGTCTCAAATCGTCATATTTATTGACTATCATTACGTCTCAATTATGTCACACATGACAGACAACACTGTTGTCATATAAATTAGATGATTATCCTATTTTAACATATTAATATTATTGCAACTATTTCATTACAAATTAAGTCAAAATCAATAATTGTTAAAATCAATCACTATTATGACAAAAGTGTTACGAAATTATGTAACTATTTAATACAAAACATTATGCTAGTCATTAGTACCAATTTGTGACTACAGTTTCTTCACTCTAATGGCACAAATTGTGACTCATATATCTGTTATAAAATCGTAACTATTTTACGACTATATATTAGTCACCGAATCATCACATTTGTTACAACCAATAATATCGTCACATTTTCGACATTAATTGTGACATAATTCGGTACTGACGTTAAACGTCACAAAATTGTGACAAAATAACTACGAATTAATGACAAAATTAGTTAGTCTCAATAACGTATTTAAAATGTCACAAATTTGTGACGTAAAATTTTTGTCACAAACGTTCGTCTCAATATGACCATTTTTTTTGTAGTGTATGGGTGGGTGAAGATTGATGATGTTGGATGGTTAATTAATCATGTGTGTGTACGCGCGCATTTGTCGTCTCTCTTTAACCATTTGACACAAACATTTGATACTTTAATATTATACTGACAAGCCAAATAGACAAGTTTAATACAAAACAATAGACGTGACAAAAACATTGAAAACTAGAGATATTAGACGAGCAAGAAATAACATTATCAACATTATCAACATTATTGTTTCGAGATTAGTTATTCACAATGTTGGTGGCGTGGTAGATCTTCGTCTTCATGTCCGCAATCATATCCGTAATGGTCATCTATACGGTGAACCTTTTTATAAAAACACATGTGTGAACATATTTTACTTATGTTTTGTTTATATTTCGCACATGTTTTGCTTATATTTTACATATGTTTTGCTTATTTGCTTGTTAATTTATATATATTTTTTTTTATAGAAAATATATGTAAGTTATTACATAAATACAAAAAAATTATCGGTGAAATTAGTTGGAAGATACTTAATTATACGTAATATGATGTTATGATGTTAGAAAACCATTTGGAGAAATTTCACAATAGAAAATAGTGATATTAGATACTAAATACGTAAATCATAATGAATATATTTTAGGAATTTTTAGCAAAATGGAATTTGTTGTTTTTATCCACTCTTTTGAAAAGAAAATGTTTGTCATGACAAGATCGTGAAAATTACTGAGAGTGAAGGAATTTTAGTGGAGAAATTATACGCTATTGTTTGATTTGAGTTTTCGGGTTGTGGGTGGGTGAAGATTGATGATGATAGATGTTTAATTAATTATGTGGGAGTAGGCGCACATGTGAGATAGAAAAAGGAATTGGAGTTTGTGTATGAGGATGCTCTTTTTTTTTTTTACGTATTTATTTATCATTAATGAATGAAAACTTATATAGTGAGTGTGAATTACTTGTGATTTGTGTTTTTCTTTTCTCTATAGGAGGAGTAGTGAATGATGTATTGATGTAGTGCATGTATGTGCATATATATAGACAAATTTTTGAATAAGAATAAAAATAAATTTGTAAATAAAAAAATATGAAGTGTACTTTAGTAAAATAAAAATTACTATAAAAATTTCTTACTAGTACAACCGCCAAATCAACTCTGGGGAAAGAATTTTAATTATTTAAAAAATAAATGACTGTTAACATGTGTGTGGGTGGGTGAAGATTGAATTGATGATGTTGGATCGTTAAAAAACTTTAGAATGAAACGGGTATATTCAAGTTGACATTTTGAGTGATTTGTGTAAAATTTATAAATTCTATGCTATTCAATCATGAATTTTAAAAAGTCTCATAAAATTCAGTAATTTAAAACAGTTTGTAGATTTGGATTTTAATAATTTTTTGATATTTTGGAAGATTTAAGAGGATTTCTTTGGTTAAAAATACATAAATCCAAATCTCATGGTTTTATGTAGGGATTTTAAAAAACTTTACAATAAATTATATTAATTTCCCTAAATTATCAAATCATTTAAAATCTCATAAAAACTAAATTATATTAATTTCCCTAAACTAACAAATCATTTAAAATCTCATAAAAACTAAAAACAGTTGGAATATTAGATTGAATACACTCCTTTTAGATAGTGAGGTACTTGTCATTTGTACATTGAATGAAGAAGTGAAATAAAAAGAGTTGATTTTAACCATTATCAGAAACAGAAACGATGAAGAGTGGCAGGTAAAATAACTCCTACAAAAATTGAAGATTTTTTCCATTGAAGCTGGATTCGGTAATACAGAAGTTTCTCTCTTTTTCTCTCTTTTTCTCAGCGTTAAATTTGTTTGTAAGCATAAACCCTAATTCTCAACCGTACTTTAACCAGGACATATACCGATTTCTTGGTTTCTTCAGTCGTCGTGATTGTAATCCCTGAAATGTATGATTCTTTTGATGAACACCCTCTCACGCCGGTATCTACCAGAGAGAAACACACAAGATTTCAGATTCTACATTTTGCATATAGAACCGATATAAGTCAGTATATGTCATAGGAGAGGACTTACATGACAATGGCGGAAACACAGAAGCAGATGAAACCGATAGCAAAATGGAGAGGAAATGTTCCCCAGAAATTCATACGATTGAGGATAGTTTTCTCTGATATGAGAGTAATTATGCTCGAAAGGATAAGAATTTGCCAACCTAAAGGGAAGCATTTTCGGAACGAGAATGAAGAAGCTCCCTGCAGACGACGAGTTTGAAGGTTAAATACAGTTTTTTTTTTTTTTGACGATCGAAGGTTAAATACAGTTTTTGTTTGAAAAAATGGAGTAATTACAAGATTCCATAATTTAATCAAGCATACCTGGAAGTAACGTTGGATGAATTTCCCTGAATAGATGATCCTAAAAATCATATCTGTATTTTTTTAAGAAGTCAAGAAGACAAAAAGAGATAAAACAATAATTGAAGTATCTACATATATGTAGGTGAAGGATACTCAAAGAATTCGCCATGATTAGACCAATTGCTCCGGCAGATCTTATCAGCAGAATATTTAATGCGACGTAAATCAATGAAAATACAAGCAACATGTCGTTTGAGCGCTGAAGTTCATTCTCTGTTCCAACTGCATGTAAAAATGCCTCGGAGGTTCCTGACAAAATAAAAGTAACAGATTGAAATATGCAACTAGTATCCACCAAAAGAAGAAGCTTAACAAGTCCCTAAGCACTAGTTGAACTAGATAGGATCACAAACCGTTCATGGCCAGGACGATGATGTAGAGACAATAAAACTGTAGGGCCAAGGAAGCTTCTCCATCGCTCCATTTTTCACCATACAACAATCTGATGAGAGAGTACGAATAACTCGGGCCAAATGCCATAAATATAAGACCTAGAAATTCCCAGAATGTTCACATATTCAAAAAAATTACCAGATATCAGATTCAAATCTTATTTACACACGATTGGGAGGCTCTGGAATAGATAGAAATATACCTATCAATATCACAAACTTCAAGGCCTCGGTCAAGCAAATTCCGAGTTTCTTTTTCCTTTCCTGATGATCACCTGTGGAGAGAGAGACACTAAAATAAAAACCATATTTGGTAATGAACAGAAGAATCTTGGGAGATATATATCTGAACCAAAATCATCAAACATCAAAGCCAAGATTTATTACATACTTAACTACACTAAATTCAGGAGAGAAATGAACCTGATGCGAACCTGGCAAATGTAGCATATGAACTTTCTTCAAAAGGAAGAAACACCATGCGTACAACTAAACTTCCTGGAGTTTTAGAAATTGTGTTAGAAATATTTCCAGGCAACCTTTGTAGCCATAGATAATTTGCATTTTTTCATAAAAGAGACTTGCCTAGTTTGTCGACGATCCCATATACAGCCTGATTATAAGGTGTATCTAACCACACAAGGACCAACTTTTCACCTTCTTGAAGGATCAACTTTCGGAAAGACTGAAAAGTAAATAGCATACTCATTTTCGAGAGCTGCCTATCGAAATCCATGAAGTTCCCAGGTCTGTGAAATCACAAAAATTGGGAATGAATGAGTTGATTAGACCATATCAAGAGTTAAGAATGCAGGCAAGGAGAACAAAGGATAGAGAACGCATACCTGAAAGGAAAGAGATCTGAACTTCTGTAAACACCACAAATGAGAAAATACGCCCAGTACCCAAGAAATAAGGAACCTCCATATGCAACTTGTGACAGTGCGAAGATGATCACTTTTTCCTGCAAAAAATTGAAGATAGTTAGATTTTCAATATCATATATGCTTTCTTTTGCTCAAAATAAAATGGAATGGTAGAAGAGCTGTACCATGTTGGTCTGCGTGACTATGAGAGAGCACAGAGTTACACAGCGTGCAACTGTAGCGACAGTCTCAACAACGAGACGCAACCTTAGTCTCAGCAATGTCTGAGAGAGGATATACAAAGGCTCAGCCAGTAGCTCCAGTACACAAGCAAATCCTGCCACGTTAAGTAGGTTAATCATACTGTTATATATTCATCAGAATGTAAATTTGGACTACTATGAAAAATTGAAAACTAGTATTAGGAAAGGACGAGAGGAATCAATGGAGAAGACACAAGAAAATGACTGCAAAACACAAACTTTCAAATCCCAAGGCTGTAAGGAACAGAAGTATGAATAAGGCACAAGAAAATCACAATAATGTACCGTGAATCAAGATAGCTTGTGCATATGTGTCGGAACAACTAAGATTCTGCCACCATAACACAAAAACGCATGCTGCAATAGTAATAGCTATTCCTAGTGGAAATGTCACCCATGCTACTTTCAATAGCCTAGTCACATTTTCCACTGATCCAAGACCATCACTACAACACAAAAATTAAGGAATATCACTGACTAAAAAACAAAGTCATGAACCGATTATGTGAAGAAGGAGATGAGCGCAAACTGATTTTATGCATACCTGTTAATGTCAGCCCGCAAACAAGCGCGTCGGAATCCCTCCCGGCTGAGAAACAACACACAAGTAACAAAAAGGTGGAACTGGACCGCGTAAAGCTGCATTCCAAATGAGAAAAAAGATAGATCGAGCTTAAAATCAAAACCATTAAAGTCGTCCAGTAAAACCAAGCATAGCTAAAACTTATAATACATGACTTCACAATTGTTTCCACGCACACCTAAGAGTCCATACAATTACAATCACATCTTAGATTCATCCACCAAGTATACAAGTACTTGTGACAAACTTGCCAAAACAATCCTTTCCTTAAGCTTAAAAACACATACATTGGCCAAATCTAAGAACATAAATATACATTAGACTAGTAAGTCAACGATTCGTTTACCGCATAGTCTTTTTCGGTGAGATGCCTCACGATCCATGAATTGAATACGAACGGGATGCTTCTGGATATAAACTGTGTAGCTAATTCCAACAAATTCAACACCAGAAGAAGAAACAGGTAATTAGAAGCTAAATTTCCAAAAGATAGAATAAGAAACACACAATGAAGACGAACCTAGTAAATACTTGAACGTGCGCGAGAGATTAACTTTGTCAGTATTGGTAGCCATTGTTGGAGAATGCAGAACTCAGAAGTTCGTCGTTGGGTTAAGTACGATTCAATTGCACGAATCCAAGTAACTTTGATCTGAAAGGATCATGATTTCAACTAATGGATTAGAAAAACATGATCACTAAACTAACACATCGTCGATTTTGATGTTTAGGGTTTTGATTTGGGGATTTTTTTATTAAAAAGAAATTGAGTAAAAAATAAAAACAAAATAAATGTCAGATGTGGGATTTGAACCCACGCCCTCTCTCGAAGACCAGAACTTGAGTCTGGCGCCTTAGACCACTCGGCCAACCTGACTTATTGGTTATAACATCAGTGTTAAAATTGATATTGTCCTAAACATATAAATTTGTGACTTTTTTTTTTTTTTTAACTTGAGGTTGTTGAAACGAGCCAAAAAGTACATGAAGGAAAACTACACTAACGTGTCACTCTACTAACCCCACAACATGTTAAAGATCATATTCACCAGATACTTGTAGAGGCGATAACCCTCGATGTTCACACCTAGTCATGGCTAGTCAGTGAAACACGATTTTGGTAAATATTTTTCATACCTGAAATAAAGTGAAGAATATAAAGTTCCATCTATTGAGCCAAGGGTACGAGAGATGTCTTACAAGAACTAAAATAAGTTTATATTTGAAGTTCTCTTCCTTTCTTTTTCAGTGATATTACATAACATACCGATCTACTGCCTTCCACATATATATCGACCTTATTATTGTACAGTACGAATTACTTTTTTTTTTTTTGGTTGATTCTTTTCTTAGGAGTATGAACTACTTACATATCACATTGGGACCATAAAAATGAAACCGCCGACCAACGTTTCAGTTTCATTATATTTATTTTGGCCCATGCAATTAATATAATAATATGGAGTAGTATAATATAGGAGTAATTTGTTTATCGGTTTTTTATTGGTCCTACTTCAAATGTCTTATTCAATATGTAATGGTGAAGAAATATCCATGTTTTTTTTTTTTTTTTTCATTCAGACGGTTTACAACTCTGATCACATAGGCTGCGCAACCCATGCGCACCATTTCTTCCACGAAATATCCATGTTTCCTCTTCTCAAGTCACACAATGTAAGGTTCGTTAAGTATGTGATTAATGGATTTAACTTTTCCCTTATTATAATTTGCTCTGTATATTAATTCAAGTAAAGTAGTTCTATAGTAAGTACTTTTTATTGTTATCTATGAAATAGTTATTAGCAAAAATTATAACAAACCAGCCAATTCCCGACCTCGTTTAGGATTAGGATTTATGAATCGCGCAACTCCTAATATGAGATTTTTTATAGTTATGAACAATTATTATGCTTTCACAATTATATTGGTGGTGAACAGTTTTGTAATGATGACGTGTGTCTCTTGTAGGACCATGACGATGATGACGTGTGATAGTGGAACCCCAAAAATGGGTGTCTCGGAGCCGTTAGATGAAGTGAACATGATTGGTGTCAAGTGTCTAATTAAGGAATTTAAGAGACAAGCTTACAGCTAACAAAAGATTTAGTCGTGATGTCGACTGTCAAATCTCAACACAATTTTTACTTTCAGATCTTTTGCCCAAACACACAATCATAGTCAATCACAAACTACAGGGTATCCTGAGTTTTACGCAAACATTAATAGTAAATTAATTATTTGAAAACAAAATTCATACTGTATTAAAAAGGTTATGACTTCCCATTAAACCTAATCCAAAAATGTTAAATTTCATTATCTTGTGTAACAAACACGAATTACTTTTTGAATTATCAAACTAACAAAAATTCTGATTGGTTTGGAAAATTTGTAGCAGAAAGTAATTATACTACTCTATATAGGAATTTTTGTAGCAGAAAGTAATTATACTACTCTATATAGAAAGTAATCAGGATCTTTTAGTTTCCTGATTTCCTCTCAATTACTTCCAATTTCTTGTTCCATCTAGGGTTGTAAATTGGTCTGTCCATAACCAAATGGGCATGTCCATTTGGACACATACAATTTATGGTCATTTATGTGCCAAGACCCAAATACACTCACACCCAAATATGTCCAAACCAAATAGGACCATGACCAATTGGTCTGTCCATTGGTTGCAGATTGAAGCAAAATTCATAATTTCATAAACTCATAATTATAAAGCTAAAGGTTTATAAACTCATAATTATAAAGCTAAAGATTTATAAATTCATAATACACTCATAATACACTTATAATACACTTATAATACTCATAAATACACGAAGAAAGAGAGAAGCGGCGAAATAAAAAAAAAAAAA